>NC_033795.1:6231209-6235739 GCF_001876935.1 Asparagus officinalis | reverse complement strand
ACAAAAGAGACAGAGAGAAGTGGACCCTCTCTTCCTCTCACCATCTCTTCTTTCTCTCTTCTCCGTGCTACGATATTGGAAGCCAAACGATTACTAGATTGCACATTAATAATATAGAAGCTTTGCCTTTGTCAGACTCCAACCAATGAGTCACAGAAGAGACTAGTAGAGGATTACTTCAAATCCTCTAGTATGCAAACTATAGTTTTTTCAAGCAGTGAAATTGAAAGGATTTCCTTCCTTCAAACTTTCTAACATGCTAATTTTTATTTACTAAATGGGGTGAGGGGACTCCTTCAAAGCCCTCTAGTAGTGTTGATTAGAAGAATGCATGAATGCTTTGGCCTCTTTTCCACTTATACAAGTTTGTTAGTTCTCAAAAACAAGTGCTTCTTGATTTAAAAAGGAATAAAGAAGGAAAACTGGAAAATTAAACCAAGCCTCCTAACTGTTCGAAAATTACATTCCGCTCATAATTTTCAAAAACTTACATCCAGCACGCAAAACAAAAAAATATGGACCTCTATGTCCTTAAACTGGGCTGAAACACATTTATAGATCTCTACGTCCTCAAACTGCAGAGAATAAATTTATAGATACCTTCGTCCTTAAACTGGACAAATAAATTTAGACTACACGAAGAACATCATTATGGACTACCGAATTGAACATTTAAATATGGACCTCATGTCTTTAAGCTGGACAAGAAGCAAAAATTATGGATCTTTGTGACCTAAAATTGGACCCAAAACAAGTTTATGGATTGAAATTTCTGGGTATTTTTAGATATAAGTTCCTTAAATCGTTTATATTTTTAAACTAATCCCTCAAATCATTGGAATTTGCTATTTAGATCTCCAATTCATATAGGTCACTCCAAATTAAATAGCATGGTAATATTGGGGGAGAGTATCCATTAAACGTAACTTTTTTGACTAAGGGTGGCGACTAGGCTGGGTTGACCCACAACCTACACTGAACCACCCCGTTGCGAGTTGGGTTTGGCTCGGCCTGTTAGCATCCAAGCGGGGTACAGTTCTGTTTCTGAAACCCAGGCCTAACTCGAACCCGACCACAAACCTGACCCAACTTCAACCAAACCTAGGCTGAACCAAGCCCGCAGCCCCTACATTGACAGCAATTATTAGTAACCACATTAGCTATTAGTAACTAGTTAATTATTAGTAACAATTAGTAATCTTAAAAATTAATAATATAGTTGAACGTGTACATTTGTCAAGCAAATAATTGGCAGGCTGAGTCTCAAAACCTCCTCAAGCAACAAATCCCAACCGGTTGGTCAATGTTCATCTAAATCAAGTTAAAAAAAAGAGCCAAAAGAATGAAAAAAAAAGAAAATGAAAGAAAATTAAAAGAAACATAGTGGGTTGGGTTGACCAACCCACATCGACTCCAATGGGCTAGGTCAGTGGGTCAGGTCGGGTTGTACTCCTAGCCCAGACATCCGAGCTTTGGCCCAACCCAACGTCAAAGTTAGCTCAGACTGATCCAGCCCGAATCAATGGAACCGGCGCGCCTAGCCTGGCCCATCGCTAGCCTTATTTTTGACTTGGGTTTTCGCTTGTACCCTATCATTTTAAGTTTACATCCAAATCCAAACCCTTTTTTAAACTCAAATATGTTTACGCTCTCTTCTTCTCCTCCAATGGTCATCTTCAACCCACCCGTTTTCCATGAGGAGGGGGAGGGGGGTGGGTGAGGGAGGGAGATGAATAAATTGAGGGTAAATAGTATCTTACCGTGCTAGGTTAGTCACTAACCTAACCAAAGTTTAAATTTTGCAAGGAAAAACTAACAGAGAGACTAATTTGGAATAATTTATTGAATTGGATAACTACTACAAATTTTTACGATTTGACGAAGTAATTTTAAAATATGAAAGATTTTAGGACCAATTTCTAAAAACGCTTTAATAAATTTATGTACCAAAATGTCCACAAACTAAAATTTGGAAAATTGAAAGTCAAATTTATGAACCAAAATGTCGTTAAAATGAAAATGAAATTCAGATTATGGGCCAGAATCTTCTTAAATTAAATCAACATTATGGATCGGCATGTCCTTACACTAAAATAAAATTTGTGCCTATCCCTTAACTAAAAAAGGGTTCAAATAGGGCCTCCATGTCTTTAAACTAAAAAATTCCAAAAAGGTCAAATGCAAAATAGTTGAGGATTCCTAAGTTGTACAAAAAAAAGAAGATGCACCGTTACAGAAAAATTTGAATTTATTTTTGCAGACACAGATAACAATGCACGATATTAAACAAATTCAAGACTACCAAGTCTCTAAATTGGAAAGTAAAATATAGAATTCCTATTCTTCAGCCTAGAAAATCGAATGATAGAGTACAAAGTCTCTAAATTGGAAAATTGAAAGATAGAGTTGTGGCAGTTAAACGAGGGAACTGCACGGTGCATAAAGCAGATCATGAAAAGGAATAGAGAATCTTACGTAAAATAGATGGAAGTTGCAAGAAGGATTGACAACAGTGCAGCTGTGTTGCCCTAAGAAAACAATCAGTGAAGAAAGAACCCAAATACACCCTTAAAATAAGGCTAGAGCTTTGTGGTTATGGTATTCGTATGCATTTAATTTCTACAATATAACTTTTTATAAGAAGCAAGCAAACAAGTTTTATGCATATTCCTCCCACAATGAGCAGAAGCATATTTTATGAAGCCATCCACCTGCTTATAGGTTGAAACAAGATGCATGTTTTTACAGAACGGAGATCAAATACAGAAAACGCAAAGTAAGAAATCATATCCCTGATATCCTGTAACTATACCAATTCCTTGGGTTCTGTAAGATTCTTATATATCTTCTTTGACAAAGAAATTGTAAAATAAGACAATATATGCCTAAATTTATACCAATCCATCCAGGTTTGTGAGCAGTGTCAATGTGCCCTTTATCATTAACACAACATATGTACAAGAATATCGTGCCATTTAGTTTTCATCCTAAAACATTTTAACCAACTAGGTCAATGAAAAGTTTGAGAAATGATAGCAACAGATGAAGGCATGAACACCCCTGATCCAGGATCTGATTCAATTTATAAATTGATGTCACTATGTCCAAAACATACGTTGCTTTCCGGAGTTAACAATGTTGTCTCTGGTTAATGAGTAACGAAAAGAGTGTTTCAAAAACTATAGTTTTACATACATTGTTATTATGTGAAATGAAGTAATTCTACTTACTATTCTCTATGACGATAAATTTGTAATGCCAAATGAAAACCCGTATCATGCATCTAAACGCAGGTACGTAAATTGTGCCATGAATCCTACCTCTCAAGAAAAAGAAGAAAGGTGTTTGTCGAATCTCTCTTCCGAAATTTTAAAGAATATAAAATTATTTCAGAGTGTCTAACACTGGCAAACATAATGGAAAAAGAGCTGTTTATTTTGTCCCGCCCAGTACAAGAGCGATTGATAACTCGATATATTCAAGATAATAACATCTATATGAAATTCCATTTCAGTATCAGCCTTGAAATAAATACCCTTCTAAAAAACTATAGGTCAAATAAAAATGTGTATGAAATGGCCGGCCACAGGCAACTCTTACCATTTGCCACATGAGCCCTTGAACATTGTACGTATTGATAAACACAAATTGTAAAATAGAACTCAAGAACAATGACACTCATCCACAAATATCTCAAGTTGCTCTGGACATCAGTAATTCTATGACAACAGTCACCACACAGAAAGGTACCCATATTGACAGTAGCCCAGACATATGATGTATTGCCAACTCTTTTCTTACAAAATCATCGAAAACAAAAATGGTTCGTATACACATGTCAAAGTAGTTTTCTCAAAAAACGTACTCATATGAACCGGGGGAAACTATGGAGCAACTGAAACATCTAAAGAAATGTGGAACTCAAAAAAGCAGTCAGTGGCAACCATCTAAATAGACTCAATAGAGAAGGAAACTATCCGACTCAATAGAGAAGAAGGAAACTATCCTCACATCAGATCACATACAAATCAGCTTAAACATCTTTCAGCTACTGATAGTGCACTAAGAATCTTATAGGTTCGCCGTGCATGTTGCGGATGATGACCCCTACCTCTGATCTTAAAAAAGAGATCACACAAAATACAAAAACATGCAAGGAAAAAAAAAACACCGAAAAAATATGAGGTCCAGTCAACCTAATTTAATCTACATACATGGGGCAACAACATGGGATTCACTACAATGAAGAGAGTATAGGATTGCAAGACTACAAGAGAGCTCCCTCCCTCTCTCCCCTCCCCTCCCCTCCCTCGTATGAAAGAACAACCCAAACCTTATACTCACCCATAAGAAAACTTATTTAGTCCAAATCCTAGCACCAACCACCAAAAACGATAATGAAACATGGACTATAACGCCAAATCCCAATAGCTCTGCATGGTCCAAACTGACTACACTTGGATGAATGGGCGGATTTATATAGAGACTAGAGGTGCAGTTTTGCACCCCTAAAAATTTTCAAATTAGAAT
>NC_033795.1:6228153-6231199 GCF_001876935.1 Asparagus officinalis | reverse complement strand
CCCCCCCCCAAAAAAAAAAGAAAAACCAAACAAAAAAAGCAATAATTTTTTTTTTAAAAATTTGTACCCCAGGTCCAACCTATCTGATACACAAAAGAAATTAGTACCGACATCTGAATTAGTCCATTGAAAGTTCAAGTCCATTTAAGTTTTGGACAATAAATTATATGGGCCCAAATATTAAATACCCCAAACTACAACAATAGAAACCCAAACCAAAACCCAGCAATAGTACTAAAACCAAAACACATTAATTTTTCAGACCTCATATTATTCCCAATTTGAGATTAATATATATATAATATATATATATATTATATATAATATATAATATAATATATATATATATATATATATATATATATATTATATATATATATATATATAATATATATATATATATATTATTATATATATGTGTGTGTGTGTGTGTGTGAAAACTTGTGTCAACTTAAGTGGATAGGGAATAGTGTGTCCACCAAAGTTTTTAACCACTCATATTGGCCTAGGGATCCTTGTATTATATAAAAAGGTGTTTTATATTAATAAATGTGTGATTAGGAACTTTGTGGCATCCACTTAAGTTGATAGGAGTCTTGCTCTCTCTCTCTCTCTCTCTATATATATATATATATATAGAGAAAAATGAAGAACCTTGGTACCAAGTTTCTCTATTGAACTTGATAGTGAGGTGGCCAAATCTCACCCCTACATCACGCGTCGAAGAGAGGGCCACAATCACTATTTACCTACTCTAAAAAAGAGGCTTCATCTTCCGAGGTATGATGTAGAGGTGAAGTTTGGTCACTTCACTTCCAAGTTCAATGAAAGAACTTGGTACCAATGTTCTCCATATTTCTCATATATATTATATATATATATATATATATATATATATATATATATATATATATATATAATATACATACTTGAAAAAAGAAAAGGAAAGTTTTTGAGATCTGCCACTGATTGGATGCTCAACCAGTCAACCTAGATAAAATACAGCGCTGATAATACAAACCAAGGTTGTCTAGTCGTGAATCCACTTGAAAAAAGAAATTTGAAACATATCTAACCATTCGAAATTGGCAGATGCCAAGAAGAATGCTATTATTGATAGCAAGGCTGTTCACCAATTGTTGTAGTTGCTGAATGTAACTTTCTTATAGACTTGGAAAGATTTAATGTTTAGCATGCCCTTTTTGAAATTTTATAAAGAAAATATCTTCACTATGATCCATAACAGTGTTGAGAATGTCACGAAACTTTCACTGCAGGTGGAATCCCCTTTATAATTGTAGATTTCCTATCTAACTTGATTTCTTCAAACTTCCTCATGAACTCTTAGAAATTATGTGCTCTAGCAAGCCAATTATAGCATTTGTACCTCCTGCTAATAGAATATCGTTTCTCCTTAGCGTCCAGGACAGTAAAGGGCATGCAACATTGAGATAATCAACAAAAGCACAGGTCCCACATTATGAAGAAAAAACACCAGCAGAACATTAGCAGATCACGAAGACCTTTGATCATGAAACTCCTCACATCTTAGGACAACTGCATCAGGCATTTGTTCTTCAGTTTTTTTAATCATTCTTTCGCATGAAACAGCTTAATCTTATTGCGAAAGAAGAAGAAGACATGCTTATCAAAATAGTGTTACCTACTACCATGTAACAAGAATGCTAAAGGCCATACTAACATTGTTGTTGTGTAAGCATAGGACTAGCTAAATATTTCATCAAGTAGAATGAATGGACACACACAAAAAAAAATTAGTTGCACAATAAGAAGGCTCAGTTACCTGTTTCAGAGTTCTGAAGACAAGCAATCAAATCTGGCTGCTGACATTTCTGCAACGAACCATCACACAAGTCCAACTGAGATTTATTATCTATATGACTGTCCTCTCCATTAGGCCCCTTGCTTCCGTCCTTCCCAGCATCATCTTTCCTGTTCTCCTTGCTCTTAGAAGGGTCTTCTCCCTCTTTTGTTCCTCCATCCTTTTTGCTATTTTCTTTGTTTTCAGAGCTTTCTCCCCCTTTCGTTCCATCATCCTTTTTCATATTTTCTTTGTTTCCAGAAGAGCCTCCTCCCTCTTTGTTTCCATCATCCTTTTTCGTATTTTCTTTGTTTTCTGAAGATCCTTCTCCCTCTTTAGTTCCATCATCCTTTTTTGTATTCTCTTTGTTTTCTGAAGAGCCGTCTCCCTCTTTAGTTCCATCACCCTTTCTCATATTTTCTTTGCTTTCTGAAGAGCCCTCTCCCTCTTTCGTTCCATCATCCTTTTTCACATTCTCTTTGTTTTCCGAAGAGCCTTCTCCCGCTTTAGTTCCGTCATCCTTTTTCATATTCTCTTTGTTTTCCGAAGAGCTTCCACCCTCTTTCATTCCATCGCCCTTTTTCTTATTCTCTTTGTTTTCCGACGTGCCCTCACCCTCTTTCATTCCGCCATCCTTTCCCCTAATTTCTTTGTTTCCAGAAGAGCCTTCTCCATCTTTAGCTCCACCATCATTTTGCGTATTCCCTGTACCATCACTTTTTTTCGGCCCATCATCTTTTCTAGCATTCTCTGTACTCTTTGAAGGATCATTGCTCTCTTTTACTTTATCATCATTTTTCTTCTCCTCATTCTTCGGAGCTTCTTTGCTTTCTTTCTGCCCATCGCCTCTTTCATCATTCTGAGGACCTTTACTCTCCTTCACCCCCTCATCCTTTCTACTCATATCAGGTTGGGATCCTACAGGATCCTGCTGAGGTTTCTGGTTCAATTCCTTACCTACTGTTTGAGGGCTTGTAGTAGAAGACGTTGAAACCTATAGATCCCCAAAAGCTTCAATTTTCAGAAATATATAATTAAAAAAATTAAACCCTAATTCAATTGCAAGTCGAGATCTTTTACCTTATCAGGATTCGGCTTCTCATCAGCCAGTAGACCTCGAGACGAAGCATCGGATCCTCCTATTAAGACCACCAGAATCAAGAATATCACCGATAAAACCCTGATTGTACCCATCTTCGAGAAATCAATTCAGCGCGTGATTTG
>NC_033795.1:6221727-6228143 GCF_001876935.1 Asparagus officinalis | reverse complement strand
AGATCCGATCTAATTAGGGTTTCAGCAGTTGAAAGGAGTGAGAATTAGGGTTTTATAATTGGGGGAAGGAATCGCGATCGATCGAGAGAAGGAAGGAGAAGAAGACTAGAGAGAATCTTGGGAGTTTTCCATTTCACCAAACCAGCGAGAAAGAGGAAAGAGAATGGACCCGGTAACTCTCGGGGAGTGAACTCGCGAGCTCGCCTTTTATAGTTTGCCTCCTTTTTCAAGAGGAAGTAAAAGAGTTTTTTCTTGTTCTTATATTTTAGTTAGGCTCATTTTCACTTTAGTGCCCAAACATTTACCCTTTTTCTACTTTTATACCTAATGATACTCAAAATTTTAATCTCATTTCATTCTGGTGCTTGCGTCTGGTCCTTGGTTACATTTCCTATTAAATTTATATCACACGCTTAACTTGCGATTGGTTACATTTCCTATTAAATTTATATCACAGGCTTAACTTGCGATGTCCTTTTTTTTTATATCGGAATTGAATCCAAGGCCATAGGAGTCATGTAGGAACTTCCCAACCACCTATATTACCCGCATGTGATGTCCTTCTTGGATACTTTTGAAAGATACATTTAATTGTTTAGATCACTAGCAAATGGGTAAAATTAGGGGTGAGCACGGTTCGGTTCGGATCGGTTTTTACCAAAATTTGAACAACCGAACCGAACCATCTACAATTCAAAACCGAACCGAACCGTTGCAAATTGGTTCGGTTCGGTTTGTTCGGTTCTAACTTCATCAAGTATAACAATCAAAGGCACAAATTATTTCAACAGTTCACTTAGTTTCAATTTGTTTGTTAAACTGTATTAAAAAGCTTTCTCTTATTGATTCGGGGAACTCATAGCATTAAAGATACACTGACAGCAGCAACTGGGGCAGTGGTTCCTTTCCACCATTTAGTTTTACATGAAGGTGGTATCAGGCTATCAGCAATCAAGTTCTAGGATATGCACATGGTTGCAGCAGCTAGCTGGATTGCTAAATGTACAACTCCCTGCCTCCTTAAAGCGGTTAAACAACATCCAGATTACAATATCAATTTGTTTGTTAAACTGTAACAATATTAAAAAGATACATGATAAATTAACAAAGCTATAATACTTTAATCTAGATATAAACAGAAGCTTGGATACTTGATTGATCTAATTGCTCAATTTCCGAATCCTTGGCTCAATTGACAGTTTGGTCCTGAGCAAATTGAACTAACAAAGCTATAATACTTTGAAAAAAAGATTTCGAGTTCAGAACTGAGATCAGTAAAATAAACCCAACAAAAATAAGTTCAGAAGCTAAAACCTCGGCCTCGGCGACGGCGACGGGTGCGGATGCCCCCCCCCCATGACCGGAGATAGATCCTGAGCCGGAGACGGATCCATGAAGAGTTGAAGACTAAGGAGGCGGAGCGCTGGCGGGTGGCGGCTGGCGGCTGAGAAGAATGAGAGAGAGTGAAAATTAGGGAAATGAGGGCGGCGGCTGAGAAGAATGAGAAGAGTCTGGGAGAGGAAATGACAAATGAGGTTAGGGTTAGAGTTTTGATTCGTTTTGGGTTTGTGGAATGGGGACGGGTCGGGTATAGTATACGGGTAGGGGTGTTTGAGAATTGCTGAATTGGGGAAACAATAAACAGTTCGGTCGGTTCGGTGCTTTCGGTTTGAGCAGTTTATAACCCGACCCGAACCGCCCAATTCCTAAAACCGTTTATTTCGGGTCGGTTCGGGTCGGTTCGGTCGGTTTTTTCGGTTTGAACCGAACTGTGCTCACCCCTAGGTAAAATAGACCTAATGTAATACAATCTTAATAGAAAATATAAGTAAATTTAGATAGGATACCAAAGCAAAATGAAGCTGAAATTCTGACTTATCAAAGTTTTTTTTTTAAGAAAAACACATGTGGATATAAAGGTGAGAAAACTAATAAACTTTGCGTACTAATAGTTCTACGAGTGAAAGTTGATTGATCGAATGGCTTTATGTCATTAAAACTAAGTGTAAATTTCACAACCCCCCCCCCCCCCCCCACCCCAAAAAAAAAAAAAAAAAAAAACTTTCGTTGTGGTTTTCACAACATAAACCCATGAACTTTTTATCCAACAAATCTGCATCCCGGGGTGTCCCTCAAATCCTCCTCTGAAGTTTAAACTTTTACTACTAGATTGACCATGTGTCCCCAAAGTCCAGATGGACGGTTTTGTGAGAAAAAAAAATTTCACGGGCCGGGAGCGTATGAGCAAAACACCCCCAAAGTCCAGGGGTGTTTCGTGAAACTCATCCTAATCACAAACCTGAACCAGCTTAATAATCAAACATTCATCCTAACTCATGATCCGGGCCAGCGCAAATCAGATGCTTGGCCTCCCAAGCACGTCAATTCATCAAAGGGACGGGAAAACATAAAAGGCTCGTCCCCTCGATCCAACAGAAGCCTTTTCCTGTATATCCATATCCAAACACTAAAAACAGTACCGCACGAGCATTAACGGCGATGAGCAGGGGGAGGAATGCAGAAGGCGGAGCCTCGACGTTTGCTACGGCCACGCGTCGGGCGGTCTGCTGGATGAGTTCGAGCGCTCACCATTGAAATTCAGTTGAACCGGGCCATGCTCAGACGAAGTTTATCCGACCCAGCCGCGGCCCGGTTCACGATCAGGTCGCCCTTGGCCCGGGCGTCTCCGGCGGCCGTACTGGCTCCCCGGTGCGGCGAAGAGGGGGAATAAGACTTGGACGTGGAGGGTGGCGAGAGCTTTGCGGAGATTGTTTGGGCCGGTTTTTTGTAGGAGGAGGGCTCGGCCCGGCCCGGCCCGACGAGGCCCGGCGAAGCTTGGGGCTTGAACAGGTTCAGCGAGTCCCGCGGGGCTTGAAACGTGTACAGTTGCATTTCCATTTTCTTTCAGCACTCTCAGGTATCCGTGTGCATGATTCTTGTCAGGGGACGCATATTTTCATTAGTACGTGGTGAGGTTTTGGGATTCTATAATGTTTCTTTTCGAATTGTTCATGCCTGTTCAGTTAACGATAGACCTTATTCTTTTGTCAAATCATTCACGTCACTTTTTTAGATATATTTTTATGAGGCATACTTAAGTGTCACATCATACTTTTTGTTAGGTATAAAATTATAAACCTTTTTTTTTACCACAATTTCAAAGTCTTGATATAGTAAAATTGATTTCTGACATGATAAAATTTTAAATTTCACTGGCTAGCAGAGAATTTAAAATGAATTTAGAAAAAGGTAAATATTGCTACGCTCATGTTTTGACCCGTAAAAAGAGCGCTAAACAACAGTGCACCCTTCAACATATTTTTACTGCTCTATAAGTGAAAAACGAGAACCGAATTAACTAAAATGTATCTTTATTCACACTTTTCCTCAAAATTCCAAGCCGACAAAAGACCGATAATAATCTAAACCCACACATAAAAGCCAAAAAAAAAAAAAAAACACGCCTAGGCTTAGCTTCAGACGTTCCGGTGGAAATTCTGTCAAATACCGAAATTCTTCTTGGGGTTTGAGTACAGGAGCATTCAGATAGCACTGCCTTGATTATGTTGGCGCACGGGCAGCGAGACTCCATGTTCTGCACATACTTCTTTCGAGATTTCCCCATACCACCAGCTCTATAGTACAGCTCATCAGCTTGGTAACTGGAGCAACCTATAGAGTGTTGGCATGTGCTCCTTGGTAAAACACCATCATCCTCAGATGAGTGTGCTTCCCCTTTGGCATGGGATGTTTTGTTAGTTTTCTCAAAAGTGGCCCGTTCAAGTTTACGTTTTTGTGAACATAAAAATTGAACGGGCTCTTGTATTTCGACTCGCAATCCGATGCGGTCGGTGATAGGGGCTTTCCCTTTCTCATCTTTCGTGGGGGGATTAATTCGACCCCCAGTTTGATCGAGGATGATGCCGTATTCGGTGGCGGAGGGGTTGACGTGAGGTGCCATCATTGAGCCCTGCAGTCAAAGAGTGGAATTTCGTCGAACACCTTTGAATTTGACTTGAAATACATTATATATCCCACTACTTATTCGAATACAATTTAGTATTTGGAATAAGAATAGGAAGGGGACTTTTTAAATACATTGATCTATTAAGTATTGACACGAGTAAGCTAATGATGTCACAAATTCTATTTTATTTTGTATTAAAAGACACACAAAAATAAAAAAGTAGGATACTTTCTTGTGAATTTTTAACAGCAATTATGAGTTTTTAATGATCCTCACACTTTCGGGTGATGTAGTACAACGTGAATATAACATTTACATTATACTTAGTATTTAATTACTCTTGCATCGTATCTTTCTGGGCAAAATTACGAAGATGATGTCCTTATGACTAGATGTTTTTAGAAAATCAATATTATTCACTACACTCAATAAAAGAATTATTAATTTATTTTCATTAGAAATATAAGATTCAATGACCAACATTCAAATGACAGGTTCCGAGACCAAATATGGGAAGTATTTGATGAACAAGGGAAAAGGGCGCTTTCTATCGCGTTTAATAAAAAATACTGGTCTTTCGCAATACATAGGTAGATATTTTTCCTTTAATAATTTCCCATCGTTTCAGATCGAGTAAAATTTTCTTGTTCAGTAGAAATTTTGATGCATTATTTTATAACTATACAAGTGCAACCTGCACACACAATAAGATAAATATCCTTTGTTCATGTCTTGTAACCTTCCAAACCTTCAGCTGTTACTTTCAAGTTCAAAATAGTTTTGTAAGCTAACAAATTTTGGAAATAACAATTGCAAGAACTTCATAATAACGTCCTAAACAAACTTGAGTCCAAATTAGTATCGAAAGAGTGAAAAACTCACCGCGGTGAGGTTGACGAAGTACACGCTAATGCCCGTGTGCTTCAGAGGGGCATACTCACTCTCATCGACAGCAACGCTCGATCCATAGCTATTCCTGAAGTCCGGCTTCTTATCATAGAGGTTATAAGCATGAGATGACTTGAGGGAGCTGTTCTTCCCATGATGACGGTGATGACTCCCACCGAGGATGAAGTTGAAAATCCTTTGCCATATCGATCCTTTAGTAGTACTGTCTTCATCGTCGTCTTCGTTGGGCTTATTTGCGTCTTCAGGTTGAGGGTGCATGCGGATTATCGGACCGCCTGCCTGGCTCATCATGAACCCTAGCTCTTCCATGGTGACCTATGGAGACACAAGTTAGGGTTGTTACAGCCAGAATATATTTTCCCCCACAAGCTTAACACTCATAACATTTTTGGGCTTTGCATGCACTTGTTCTCATTTTTTGATATATAATAGACGTTTGTGAATGAAGAAAATGGATTTCACCAAATAAAAAAAAAAGCATTATAGAGGCTAAAAACAATGTTTAAAACATGTTATTTTGGACAAGAAATTAGTCGCAAGTTAAAAAAAAAAAAGGTCACCCACAAATGAGTAACGAGTCATATATATAGCTTACATTGAAGGCTGACGCGATAGTCATCGGATCAAATCCTGACAGGATTGAAGTCGGATCCCGTCCTCCACCGATAAAGAATGACTGAGAACAAACGAAAGGTGAAGTGCTATATATTAACAAGAAATTAATATCCAATTACGTTGGTGCTAATTAATTAAAGTTGGTGCTAATTACTTGGTAAGTAGTGAATCCTAGAGTCTCCGTCGAATCGATGCTTGCAATGGCCTGCAGTCTCTCGTCCTTGCAGTCATTGATGAGGTAGAAGGCCGAGCCTGCAGGGATGACGGTGACATCGCCGGCCCTAAGTCTGCTCTCGGCCATCTTACCCTTCTTGCAGATCCACCCCATCTTCGCATGCCCTGCAACAAATCACCATCGATCGAAATCATCTCATGCTTCAATCAAACCCTCAAACATTTTCGTCTACACATTATGCATATACTAGTCAGGGATCCATTTTCGAGGGGGATTATGATTCATGCAGTTAACAACATTTGAGCATCTTACCTAACCATTTTATGAAATTATACAAGTATAAAAAATTTGATACAGAAAATCATTTAAATGCCTAAAAACTATAACATCTCATTAGCAACTAAGATCGCTACTGGAATGAAGAAAGGTGCATAGAAATAAAATTACCAAAATTTAATGTAAAACTCACCTAAAATGCTTAAAAAAACAAAGTTAAGTTGACACGAAATAAATAATAGACATACCTCTGCGCACAAAGATAACGAGATTTGCATCAACGTACTGCGGAACAAGGAGGGTGTTGGGCTCCATATCGACGAGTCCAATGTGCATTGGGCTCGGATCACCCTTCCACCTGTATCCGGACACCACCTTGACCTCGCCCTCCTCAGTCTTCATCACGCTCCTGAACTTCCCCAAGATGAACATGCCCCTCGGCCTTTCTCGTCCTCCGGTGGTAACCTTACCTCC
>NC_033795.1:6219710-6221717 GCF_001876935.1 Asparagus officinalis | reverse complement strand
GAAGAGAGATTCTGGTTCTCTTTGCAGGAGGGTAGCTATTCAAGAGGCTAAAATACTCGATCGAGGAAGACCTAGCCAATTTTTTTTTGACTTGGACAACAAAATTTTATGCAAGGACACTCGTGATCAGTTGTGATTTATCTTGAGAAAAGTTAAACTTGGGTATTAATTGTGAGTAGACAACAAAGAATGTACTAGCTTTCTCAAATACAAGTGTCTGTTAATTTTTATGTACATTTGTAATTTATCTTGAGTCAGGACATTCAATATGAAGTATGACCATCAAATATTTTTGACAGCCGTGATTGGACAAGTGAACTCTCCAGTAATTGAGAAATTTTAAATTCCTATTTTGGACAATTTTAGATACTGTGGTGGTTTTTCTTTTTAAATCATGCCACCCTACTGTATCCAACTAAATTAATAAAACCAACATCAGATTAGATTCAGACTTGTTTCAGTTAGGAACCAAGCTGGTCTCATTATTCTCGGGACATATAATGCATATTACAAAAAATCTCCGGTTACAATCCAAAAAAAAAGAAAAAGAAAAAGAAAAAAAAAGATTCACAACTGATAAATAAAAGCCATGGGTAACAAGTGATAAACTGATAAAAAGAATTACATTATATATCTCAAGGAAAATTAACCTGACGCATTATGGCCCTGCACACTTACACAATTTCCTCACTCCACAATACATTAAAGGAGAGAAATGTCCATCCATCACCGAGAACACTAGGCAGCAGAAGAATACCAGAGCCAGGTCACAATTCTTCACGGACAATTTGCACTGGATGATTGATAAAATACATTTTTATGAATTGCATCCGTTACACTTCTTGGTAAATGCCGCATCAAAAAAACCCCGAGGTGCCCTTCCTTGTCAACACCAACTGCTGAACATATGTGGTGTCTGAAAACAGTTAATGTCCAAATTCCTGCAAAAAAAAAACTGACAAATAGCTCTCCTCTTTGCACAGTGGACCACGGTGCTTGTCGAAATATCCACCCAGTTCAAAAAAAAGGAAGATTGCCGAAACCTGACACAAGAGTTCTATTGGATGATGGGCGAGAGTGCATCGGTCACATTTCCTGATGCATTCATTTGCATTGGCAGTTTCTCACAGATCCCGCCCCCCCCCCCCCCCCCTAGAGACCAATGTTCAGTGTAAGCTCTTCTACAATAAGCAAAAGTGTAAGCTCTTCTACAATAAGCAAAAGAGTTTGATGCAAATTAAGATTCTCCTGGCATGATCAAGCTTCGTCGGAATGTCCCAAAGCATTCTTGTTTTTCCATGAGCATCTGATCACCTATAAAAAGGGAAGAGTATTTCACAGATTAACTGACAAGCAAAGCAACCGACGAGTACAAACTACATCGTTTTAATTAAAAATATTGAGATGCCTTGAATCCGTGGACTTCTTATGTCAGCCCATCAATCTAGTCGCGCTATGAATAACCCAACACGAGGGTCTCGCTGCCCGGTCAGCGAGCTGGGGGTCCAGGAGGCGGCGCGCCCCTGGCTAGGGGGTCCGGGGGGAGAAGTTGACCCTTCCCCCTGGCGGGGTTCGAGATAGCCCCCGAAAGTCCACGGTATACATCAGATTCTGTATTGGGTTTTATTACTTGGTCCCGAATCTATTATTTAGCGCCTAGAGTTTTCTGGAGTGCTATATAAACTCCTTTTGATGTAACTTGTATTTGATCGCCTCACATATAATAAAATCCCTCTCTCTCTCTCTGCCCGTGGATGTAGCTAACACAACTTTAGTGAACCACGTAAATCTGTGTCTTCAATCTTCACTTTCTTGTTATTTTTCTCGCATCCGTTCCAACAGAAAATGACCTCCCATGGATTCAGATAAAGTTTTTCGTAATCCTCATAGAATTCACCATCAAATGCCCTCCGAAAAATATATGATGATGTCATTCTAGATGGCACTTTTATAATGATTCGAGAAACATTAATAAGCAATAAGAATTTCATGACCAATGATTTCTTC
>NC_033795.1:6113339-6219690 GCF_001876935.1 Asparagus officinalis | reverse complement strand
TTGTATCTTGTTCTACTAAGACACCGACATCACGTTTCTGGTAGTAATATTCGAAGATTGAACAAAAATACCAAGGAAATTTCTTTATTATGTGTGAAGAAGCTTGAACGGCAACAGCTTCAGGATATGACCTCTATTGAGAGTTCAGATATTATTCCTTCACCTCCTTTTTTTTCTCTGGCTGTGAATTAATTTTGTATCAGACAATCAAACTTCTTCTCTAGTCGCACAATGTCCTCCAAAATGGCATGGAACTCCTCATAATTTTTCACACGGTGGATGATCCCAGTGCTGATACTAGAAAGCAATCCACTTGAAGGAGCAATTTTTAACATACTGTCATGTCGTTCCACTATAATTTCCATTTTTCTTTGGTCATGTCCCCCATTTTCCGTTTCCATTTTCCTGCTGTCCAGTCGCCCCTTTGCTAATATCAATTTCCTGCTGTTCTGTTTCCTGCTGTTCTGTTTTAGTTTTGCTGTTTCACTTTTTCTGTTGTTCCATTCTGACTTTGACGTTGACATTTTCATTATCAGATCACTTATCTTAGTTCTCCTTCTAGATCTTTTTCCATGTTGTGGGCTCTGGCACAGGAACACCTCCATTAGGATGTGAAAGGAAACCATTTTGCTTTATCTGCTTCCATTTTCTCATTGCTTCACTCTCCTTTACCGAACTAGCATCACAAACCTCCTTTGATGAATATGCAAATTGTAGTTGTCTCGAATCTCTTAAGGAATAGGAAGAAGTTGTCCCTGATGAATTCGAATTTCCTAGAACATCAATCACAACAGGGTGAAGAAAACATGTCTCAGTATTTCCTAAAGAGCGCTCCAATGATGCGATACAGTCAATGTTACCAGTAGCATTATGTTTGAGAAACCCACTGTAACAACGAGTAGAACCTTGTAAAAGTCTATCTGAATGCCCAAATATTGCACTTGCATCCTCACTTTTGTAAGTGGACTCTTTGTGATGTAGCAATGACATGGATTCTTGTGGAATTTTTTGTCACCAAGATCCAAATCCTGGGGAAAGAAGCTGCCATTAGAACCAAATGAAGTTAAGGAGAACAAATAAATAGACGAAAGAAGTAGCGTGGATACTTTGTTTAGCAGAAAATATGTAAAATAACATTATACGGAGAATATGCAAAAATAATACAGTTTGAACCGCATAATGACATATGATTCATCTGCATATCACTATGTAACAAGCACATGCAAAATAAGGCCAAATATCTGGCAAAAAATCTGGCAGAGAAGGCAGCATGACATAAATGTTTATGTTAAGAGTATCAGGTAAAGAGGGGTCTTAAATTGAACCTGATACCAAAACCGTTTAGGTTACTGATGTGAAACAATGTATATGCATGTGCAAGATCAGCGACAACAATGCTTCATCAAATATGCGATCGGTCTAAGCAGGAAATTCAAGAATAAAATGAAGCGAACGATGGGTTTTGAGCAAAATTTGCAATGTACTAAGTTTGAACCTTTGTAAAATTATTTCGATAAATAATGTAATAATTCGTTCTCTTAATATAGTTCAATTTGTAATATTTAGATAAGCAAAAATACTTGGCAACAGATTCGCTCACTCACTAATCAAACTGAATACAGCATAATCGCAATTGATACGAAAATTGATAATAACACGCACGCAATAGTAATTCCGAAAATACTTGGGCGTAAGAAAATTAAACCTTCGTCAGATAGAACTGGTTCGACGGGAGGGTCCTCTGGAGGTGGTTCGACGACGCCAAATATGAGGGGTGGAAGCTCTCCACCGAGGGCGACGTAATTAGGATGGAGTGGCGTATCTAGATGGAAGCGTCGATGCCACAAGCTAATTCCCAAGCGACTCTCTACGCTGTCGACGATCTGATGAGTCACACGCTCGACGTACTCGGGCACGCTCTCGAATGATTGATAATCAAACCACGGGGAAAGATGTAGATCAACCACGCCGGTATCTGGATCAATCACGAGTGCGTCGTCTTCAGTGTCGGGATCGGCCATGCACCAACGGCCAACAGAATCGGACTATAACTATGCTCCGGCAGATCTGACAATACGAGTGGGTCTAAACTGAAATAATTCTGAACCAATTTAGATCTGGTTCAGGTCTGAACCAAAATAAACCAATCAAATAAATAGGGTCTGAACTAATGGGTTCACAGATCTCAGTACTCCTCTTCCTTTGTTCTGAGGAAAAGAAAAAGATGCGGCAGAGGGAGAGGAACAGGCGGGCGACGGAGAGGGTGAAGGCGGCGGGCTGAGGCGAACTAGCGGTCGCGGAGCTCGAGGCGTCGGCTGGAGGCGGAAAGAAGAGTAGGGAGGGGAGGTCTGTCTTTGGGTCGGTGGTTGTGGGGGAGGAGGCGAGTGGTGTTGGGGTTCTAGGCGCTGTTGGATTGGGGCGCAGGTTATTGGAGGATGGGTTTCAGGAGCTTGGGCGGCGGCTGGAGGAAGAGGAATCGGAGATGGGGATTGGTGGCCGGTGGAGGTGGGATCTGGGGTTGTTGTGGGCGGCGGTTGTGGAGGGAAATGGGGTGCGGGGTGGGGATGTGGAGATGGGAATGGCTGTTGTGGTTGTGGCCTTGTGGGGAAGACAACGAAGAGAGAGAGAGAGGCGATGGGTGTTGCGGTTGCTGGAGGAAGAAGATGAACATGGATTTTTTTTTTAATAGAAACTAGGGTTTCACACCCAAACTCAAGGTTTCACACCACAGAATTCAACGAAAATTTTCATTAATTCTTCAATGTCGATTCTGATTACATCCATCCTTTTTAAAAGAAAGATTACAAATTTAGAAATCTCCCAGAATCTCTCTCAATTATTCGGCAATTAAAACTAAAAAAACTACCAAATCTAAACCATAATTTGAAATTCAAAAATCAAATTCAAAATTCAAAAATGCAACAGAATAGGGACCTGATTAATCAATCTCAGCTACTGAATCTGTTATCAATCCTATCAGAACCAGATAAGAGGAATCTGGTACAAGGCTGGCGCGCGACGTCTCCTACGTTGATAGACACGGCGAAAGTCCCGTGTATGCTCCTGGATGCCCGCATCAGTTACAGACCCAAATATATTATTTCCTCTTCATATCCTTCATCTTTCATATCTATTCCATGTTTCATCTCCTTTCTGTTTTTGACCATCCCCTTCAAATTTCCAGTAAAATTGATGCCTACTCTGACATCTGATCAAGAGTTCCTTTCATGGTTAATCGATTAGTCTAGTTTTAAGATACTTTACGTTCAACTTCAGCTGTTAGTATGTACAGTACTCGACCTTTAACTACCAAAGTGTTATAAATATTAGGCATTTTCCCTGGGGAAAAACAACCTCCAGCACTAGGCTAATAATTTGAGCGATACGCCCTAGCCCTAGGCGTTTTTCTTCAAATGCAGAAACTGTAGGACCAGAAGTAGTAGGATTGATTTTCATAATAAAGTGAAATATGTCGATTTTTTTATGGGAATTAGAATAGTACAAAGTATCGGATCAAGCAATACCGTTAGATTATATTGACAATTCCAAAAAATTGTTCATACTATCATCATAGTGTGATGACGGTTGGGCGGATATGCCCCCATCGTCTAGTGGTTAGGACACTTCTCTTTCAAGGAGGAAATAGGGATTCGACTTCCCCTGAGGGTAGGGTGCTACAAAAGGAAGTTGATCATTGATTATCAATAAGCCTAGAATGAAGAATAAATATGTAAATCGCATTATTTTATAAAATCCCTCACTGAAAAAATATACATAGATATATTACTGTGTATCATTAAGATTCCAAGGATCAATGCACAACTTTTCTTTGAATCAACAAAAAAAATATCAACAAATCCATTTGTTAAACATCATCATATTATCATTATGAATTTCTAAGGATTTTATAAGACCTTTGCAGCCTAACAGGTCAAATTATTTGGCAATTAAGAAATATGTAGAAAATAATAGCAGATGACGAATGTCAATACGATTGTAGAGAGGCTCAGGAATCAAAGCCAAGTTGGAAATTGTTGGGTTTTTTTTTTATCTTCGATTCTTTGTAATATTCATGTATAGTTGTCTGACCATGTCTGAGTCTTATCACGATTAGGAGTTCGAATCCTATTAAGATTAGGAGTTTGTATCCTATTTTGATTGGGTCAAAATGTGAAAAACTTAGGTTATTTTTTAGGGTTGCTTGGTTTCCCTATAACACGATCCTCTATTGTTATAAACTAAAGGGTAAGGTAGAGAGATAGAGATAGATTGAGGAGCCTTGAAACAAGAGACCAGGGTTGAAGGTTTAAGTTTTCTTATGAATAAATAAATATCGGTTTGTGTGTGATCTTTGAATCTTCTCTTCTCCTTCTTTCAGAAAGAAATCCCAACACATAGGACAAGTAAAATGAGGAGCAATTTGATTGGTAAACACATCGTCCAAGTATAATTCGATAATCCTAACCATATATAGGCACATTACGGTCAAAATTTTGGTGCATAATACATCACTATCATCTGCCAATTTCTCATCATCCAAATTAAGAGCCACTTAACCATAGAAGATGGATTCTATTGGCTATGTTATTGAGAAAAGGCAATTTTACCTTTGTGAATAGTCCCACATTGAAAAATGAAATAAATAGTTGGTGGTTTATAATGGTTCTCCTCTTATTGGGCTTTGAGTAGTGTTTTGGGTTTTGTATTGTTTGGGCTTTGCATAACACACACGCCACGCCTCGTCTCGCCGCGACGCGCACCACGCCGCACCGCACACACACGTTTTTTATTTTCTCTGGCTTTATTTTGCACGTTTTATATATTTTTTATGTGTGTAACGACTGCGGGTTTATTGCATAACGGTTGAACGTTATGCGTGCGATCAGCGGGGGTTACAACTCTCTAACCCTATATAAATAGGCCAAGACCCTATTCGGATATACACAACAAGAACGAAATCAAAAGTTCTTCTCTCCTCTGTTCTTGAAAGTTTTCTTTGTTTTTCTCTCTCTAAAATTCCTCAGTTATTGTTACTTTTATTTGGGCAACTATCTTCATCTGAGCAGAAGCTCTCACTCTTGCCCGAGTTCAGAGGCCGGCCGATTTCGGGGGGTTTTACCTCTAGGAGAGAGAGGATCATCTGCGTCAAGGCGATAAGCAGATTCTTTATCTTCTAGGACAGTGTTTACACGACTGCTCCCGATCAGACCAGATTTTCTGATTCTTTTTTTTTCATTCGGATTTTATTTGTTAATTTGCATGTTATAAGCTTAATATTTGATAACCAACAATCTAGAAGATAAAGAGTTTATAGCTTTTGTTTTTAACTCCGATTTTTTTAAAAAGTTGTTGTTCACTCAAAAAGACAGTTTCTGTTTATTTTAAAAAATAATTAATTTCACTGTTCATCAGAAAAAAGCTTACTTTTCACTCAAGAATTTTTTTATCCGAATTTATAATTGTTAATTATTGTTGATAATTATTACAGTTAATTGTCCTATTCATAATTAATTGTTAACTTGTTATAAATATTTCTTGAAATAAAATTACTTGATTTCTATTAGGAAATTAATTCAGAGAAAAAAAAATTATATATATATATATATATATATATATATATTCTTGCAATTATTGCTTAGATTGTTTCAATTAAATTATTCTGTTTATTTTGTTCTGTTCATCTTGCATCTTATCCTTTAAAGTCATAATTTCCTAAGTAACTAGTCCAGTGGTATTGATAAAACCCTTTTATTCATTCAGATTCCATAATACCTAGACTAGTTAACTTAAATCAGACTTATAGCTAATCTTGATCATTCCAAGAGTGTCAAACCTGAGAAGTTCACCGGTGTTAATTATAAACGGTAGGCTAATCAGATGAGATACTGGCTCATCACATTAGGTCTCTTATCTGCCATAGACACTCACGAGTCTTCATTTAGTGGACCTCAACCCTCCAACTCTCCTGTGTATGGTCCTCAACCTGAACCTACACCTTCCACTTCTGGTTCTAGTGCTAGCTCCTTTTTTAGCTCTATAAAACCAGAAGAAATCAACTATCATTGTTGCCATAGGATTCTTAGTGTACTTGCGAACAACCATTATAACATATATTATGAGTTCAAAAGTGCTAAAACCTATGTAATGCTCTTGAAGCAGAATATGGCTATGATGATGCCGGAATTCTGCGTTTCACCTCCTCTTCCTTCAATAAGTTCATGATGGTTGATGACAAACCCATAAATGAATAAATTCATGAATTCCAAGATTTTCTTAGTCATATTCAATCAAAAGGAAACAAGTTTACTGATGACTATAAAATTTCCTGTCTGATTGACAAACTCCCTCCCTCCTGGTCTAGATTTGCTGGAGATCTCCGACACAAGCAAGGAGATCTAACACTAACTGAAACCCTTAAGGCTATTCGAATTGAAGACCAGCATAGACAAAATTTCAAAACCAAGTCTGAAATAAAAGCTAAAGTGAACTTGGTAGAGGATAAGCCTAAATCTAGGAATTTCAAACCGAAAGGGAAGAAATTTAAGAAAAACCAGCAATCTTCCTCCAAATCAAATCCCAACTCTTCTAGCCATAAGTTTGATGGAAAGTTCTGTTATGTCTGTGGTAGAACCAACCACCTAGCTCCTAACTGTTTCTATCGAAAAAAGGAACCGGCTAAACCTACTCCTAAAGGAAATGAACCCAATAAAGTAAACATTATTGAAGAAAATTCAATTTCCTTCAGGTTAGCCTCTTCATCTTATCTTGTAAATTCTCTTACTTCTTCCACTGATTGGTACTTGAATTTTGAAGCTAATATTCATGTTTGTAATGTTCGCTCTTGGTTTTCTACTTATCAGGAATCACGTGAAGGAAGCATAAGCTTAGCAGATGACTCCACCAAATAAATAATGGAAAGTTGACATATATAGCTCACTATGACTTCTGAGAAAGCTCTAAATCTGCAAGGCGTTCATATGTTCCTTCTCTCCGTCAGAACCTTATTAGCGAATCTCTTCTTCTTAGAGCTGGCTATAGGATTGTAAAAGAATCCAATAAATTTGTGATTACAAAGAACAATGTATTCATAGAAAAATGTTCTACTTGTAATGGCCTTTTCAAACTCAATGTAATCAATTCCAGTTTTAATAAAATTCCTGAGTCTTCTGTTGCACAAATTGTTGAGTCTTGTGATGTTTAGCATGGACGACTTGGACATGTCAATTTCCAAACCTTGCAGAGAATGATTAAATTGAACCTTATTCCTAAATTTTCTTATGATCCCTCATCTAAGTGTGAGATTTATGTTCAAGGAAAACACACTAAAAAAACCCTTCAAGTCTATAACTAGAAATTCTGAACCCCTCGAATTAATTCATAGTGATGTGTGTAACTCGAACCGAGTTCTCACCCGAGGGGTTAAGAGATATTTTATGATATTTATAGACGATCACTCCAAATATTGTTACACCTATCTTCTCAAAACTAAAGATGAAGTTTTAGATAGGTTTAAGGTGTATAAAGCTGAATCTGAGAACCAACTTGATAGAAAGATCAAGATTCTAGATCTGATCGTGGGGTGGAGTATACCTCAAATGATACGACTGAATATTACCATGAACACAGTATTATTCATGAGGTAATTGCTCCTATACACCACAATCTAACGGGGTAGCTGAACGAAAGAACAGAACCCTAATGGACATGATGAACTGTATGTTACTCAGTTCAGGAGCACCTAAAAATCTCTGGACTGAAGCTCTTCTTTCTGCCTGCTTCATTCTCAATAGGATTCCCCATAAATCTTCTGATATAACTCCTTATGAATATTGGAATGACAGAACTCCTAGGTTGAACTTCTTCCGGGTTTGGAGTTGCTTGTCTAAGGTCGCTATTCCCGAACGAACCGAACCTAAGAAGAAAAAAATTAGTTCTAAAACTGTAGATGCTGCTTTTATTGGATATGCACTAGATAGCAATGTTAACATATTTCTAATCATTAAATCTGAAATCAGTGACATATCCAACAATACTATCATTGAAGCAAGAGATGCAATCTACTTTAAAAATATTTTTCCTTTCAAATCCAAAATCTCAGAAAATCCTAGTTCATCTATTCCTTCTGATCTACTATCTTCTAGTTCTTCTCAGTCTCTTGATATTGAACCTCGAAGAAGTAAAAGAGATAGAATTCAAAAGGACTTTAGAGAAGACTTCTTTACATTTCTTGTTGAAGGTGATCCAAGCTCTTTTAATGAAGCAATGGATTCACCTGAATCTCCTTTCTGAAAAGAAACCATTAATAATGAGATAAAATCTATCATGAAAAATCATACTTGGATACTCACCGACTTATCTCCAGGTTGTAAACCTGTTGGCTGTAAGTGGATATTCAAGAAGAAACTTAGAGCTGATGGTTCCATTGATAAATATGAAGCTAGATTAGTAGCTAAAGACTATACTCAGCAAAAGGGCATCGATTACTTTGATACCTATTCTCTTGTAGCCCGAATCTCAACTATCAGAGTATTATTAGCATTTGCTGCTATTTATAAGCTGATCATACATCATATGGATGTCAAAACTGCTTTCCTAAATGATGATTTAGATGAAATCTATGTGAACCAACCAGAAGGTTTCATTATCAAAGGTCAGGAAAATAAAATCTGCAAACTTGTTAAATCTCTATATGATCTTAAATAAGCTTCTAAACAATAGCACCAGATATTTGACAGAGTCATTGCATAATATGGCTTCGCTGTGAATGAACACGACAAATGTGTTTACACTAAAATGATAAACAATGATTATGTCATCATTTGTCTCTATGTTGATGATATCCTTATCTTTGAAACAACTCTTGAATTAATTTTAAAGGTTAAGGATTATCTCTCCAAGAACTTTAACATGAAAGACTTAGGTCTTGCTGATATGATACTTGGAATGAAAATCACTAGAGACACTAGAGGAATATCTTTGAGTCTTTCTCGTAGTGTTGAGAAAATACTGATCAAATTTAATTTTCATAACTCTAAACCTGTCTCCACACCTTATGATTCTTCTATATCTTTGAAGAAGAATGAAGGTGAACATGTCTCCTAGCTGAAGTATTCTCGGCTGATTGTATCTCTCCTATACATATCCAACCGGACCAGACCCGATATAGCTTATGTTGTAGGAAAACTGAGCCGGTATACCAGTAACCCTAGCAAAGATCACTGGATTGCCTTAGAGAGAATATTCAAATACTTAAAAGACACAGTCGACTATTGCTTGACTTACACTGGGTACCCTGATGCTATAGAAGGGTATAATGACGCTAACTGGGTCAAAGATTCTAACAGTGTAAAGTCAATATCTAGATATGCTTTTCATTTTGGTGGTGGTGCTGTATCCTGAAAACCCTGTAAGCAAACAGTAATTACCAGGAGCACCATGGAATCTGAACTGATTGCTCTTGATACCACTTGCATTGAAGCAGAGTGGTTAAAAGATCTACTCTCTGAACTTCCTTTGGTCCCTAAACCCTCTCCTCCAATTTCCATTCACTTTGATTCTAGATCTACCATAGAGCTTCTAAAGCAAGCGCATGTTAATAAAAAATTAAACAGACATATTCAAATAAAATATAAATCTGTACAACGCTTGCTAAAGTTGTGATTTTGAACTTTATAAAGTCTGAAAATAATCTTGCTGACCCTTTGACTAAGGGTTTATTCAGGAGTGTGGTTCTGGATTCATCGAGGGAGATGGGGTTAAGCCGATAAGTGAGGTCACTAACAGTGGTAACCCAACCTTTATTTGAAGATTTAGTCTCAATGTATGTTCAATGTGGTAGAAACAAACTGGACTAGTGACACTCGTGTGGAGCATCGATCTAGATGTATTTATATATCATTATGATAGTATCTGCTACTTTTTCTTCTCTATGGTGACGATGCTTTTATGATACATCTGGTTAGGCTGAGTTTTACTCTTAATAAGTTCAACACGTGTATTGCGAAGGGTATAATATCCAGCTGTAGTACCCTCAGAGGACTTACCTACGTGAAAGGAACCGTGATGGCCGATGTTGGGGGGACTGGGCTAACCCCTAGAAACTCTCATGAGTCGATTTATTGTGAGCATGACCTTTAATGCTCAACTCGTTTTACTCAATAGATGAAGACGCGTTGTGTGTGTTTTTGTTAATACCTGGTTAAAGGGGCCTAATTCAAGGCCTAGTCCATTATGTTCCTCAGGTGACGATGAACTCATTAAAGAAAGGTTCAAAGCCGAAAGCTACCTCTCTCGAATTCACGATACGAAATGTTGCCCAACCTATATTTGTTTTGTGATTTATTGATTTTGTGTTTTCAGTCAAAAAATACCTTTTAGGGGGGCTGTTGGCTATATTATTGAGAAAAGACAAGTTTGCATTTGTGAATAGTCCCACATTGGAAAATGAAATGAATAGTTAGTTGTTTATAATGGTTCTCCTCTTATTGGGCTTTGAGTAGTGTTTTGGGTTTTGTATTGTTTGGGCTTTGCATAACACACGCGCGCGCCACGCCGCACCGCACACACACGTTTTTTGTATTCTCTGGCTTTATTTTGCACGTTTTACACATTTTTTACATGTGTAACAACTGCGGGTTTATTGTGTAACGGTTGAACGTTATGCGTGCGATCAGCGGGGGTTACAACTCTCTAACCCTATATACACAGCCCAAGACCCTATTCGGATATACACAACAAGAACGAAATCAAAGGTTCTCTTCTCTCCTCTGTTCTTGAAAGTTTTCTTTGTTTTCCTCTCTCTAAAATTCCTCAGTTATTGTTACTTTTATTTGGGCAACTATCTTCATCTAAGCAGATGTTCTGCACTCTCACCCGAGTTCAGAGGCCGGACGATTCAGGGGTTTTTATCGCTAGGGGAGAGATGATCATCTACGTCGGGGCGATAGGCGGGTTCTTTCTCTTCTAAGGCAGTGTTTACATGACTGCTCCCGATCAGGCCAGATTTTTTGATTCTTTTTTTTTCATTCGGATTTATTTGTTAATTTGCATGCTATAAGCTTAATATTTGATTTATAACCAACAGATTCTAAATCCTCAATAAGACAAACCACGAACCAGAAAAGACACTAAAATAAGCAGAACCATTTTTATGTGAATTAGAGATTCACTGAACAGCTGCAATTTAAGCAGAAAAATAGGAGTAACTCAAATTTAAGCTCCACAGCAGCAAAATCAAAGCAGCATTCATTTTAATCAGGAAAAAAAATACTGATTCAGACTCTACAAGCTTAGTTAGCCTGCGCTTCTCATCCGCTGGACCGCTTCCGATCTCTTAAATCCCAATTTCATCCAATCGCAAAAATTCACAATAAAAGAACCGAAATAAGAATTAAAACAATCTAATAAAAAAGAAAGAGAACTCTAATCGAGTCAAAATTAGACAAATTCCGAACCTTTAAAGAGAGATTCAGGGTCAATACGGTCATCCGTAGAAAAGTAGCGCCCTTTCCCCAAGAAATCGAATGGCGGCGGCTGAAACCCTAACCCTAAAGAGAGAAGGAAGATAAACAATCGAGGGTTTAGGATCGAGGGGGAAGGTTCCTTTAAAAATGGGATTTTTAAGAAATTTTGCAGGTTTTAGAGGAGGCGGGAAGTTGGAGGAGTCGATGGCGCAACCACAATTCTGAAATAAAGACAGGATTTCGTTTGTCTGCGGTAAATTTCACAAAAAAACCCAAGATGATTGACTAATTTTTAGGGTTAATTCACCTAACCCCCTGAACCTTGGTGTGTGGGTGTGGCTGGGAGGGGATTTGCACATAACCCCTTTATGTTGTTTATCTCATATAACCCCGCTGAATTTTGGAGTGTCTCACAAAACCCTCCGGGCTCTACCTTAACCTAACCCTCATATGTAGTTTTCAAATAACTAATATATCTTTGAGAGAAAAAAAATTCAAATAACTGAAATGTCCGCTAAGATAAAAGTTTTCTTTTTCCATAATCTACATCATAGTGCTATTGATTGCTCATAAGTCCAGCTTAAGCAAGCCATTGGTGTTCTTTTTCTAGCTGGTGGAGTTCCATTTTGAATGCAATTGGAGAAGTTTTGTTAAATTTTCATGTTGATATTTGAATTGACAAAAAACAAATATAATTTAAAAATAATTTGAATTTTCATATTATTTTTGACCGATATGAAACTAAGCTTTATTTGAGAAAGTATAGCATTGCAAAGTGAAAAATATTAAAATAGTGTTATACAAGGAAGGTGAATATTTAAAACCAATATGGCAAAATGATTGATTTAAAGTATGTTAAAACGATGCAAAAGAGAATATGAAGTTTATTCCTAATCATTGATAGACTTCATAAAAAATATAAATTAAAGATTAATGCTAACTCTAGTATACTTTTATATGATAAAAACATCCACATAAGAATATAAAAGTACTGAAAAAAATTCATGAAACTCCCTTCTAAAGATTCCTAATTTCACTCAAAATAATTAAACTATTCTATAAAATATTCATAAAATATTGTTTTTATTTCTTCTATTTTATTTTTTATTGAGTTAAGATCAATCCTTCTTCAGGTTTATCATTTATCATTTCTCGGACAATTCTAGAGTATTGTCTTCATCATCTACATCAATTGTGACATCAGGCTAATTTTGTATTTTTTATACTATTATCTTTCCTAGGCTTGTTAATTTTTTATCATCTCATTTAACTTTACAAATAAGTCAAATGTACTTATGATGTTCAACACAAACTGCTCAAAATATAGACTTTGATTTTTTTTCTATTTCATGAGAATAAATATTAATTTCATATATATAAAATTCTTTGTGTTCCTAATTTATTACTTAAATAAATTAGAAGCTATCTCTTTATTTTCCTCTAAAATAAATTCTTCTGATGTGCATCCAATAAGAATTTCTGTTATTTCAATAATATTACCTTTGCTCTATCCCTGTCATTTTCCATAAAGATCTAAACTAAATACCTGCATTATTCATTACCAATTTCTCTTAGATTATAATATTAATATTTAATTTGAAGAACACAGTATGGAATTTATGAATACTTACTAATTTTTTTATGTCTTCCATGGAGATTTTTTTTTGATTAGGATAAAGTTATTAAATTATTTTTTAATGTAACTCATTTAGTGCTTCATTAATAGATATGTCTTATGTTAATGGCAATTCAAGTGATTCATTGACGTTTTCTGAATTTTAGATTTTTTTTCCATCACTTTCCCATTTGCAATGGAAATAACTCAATTCTTTTAAAGTTATCTCTAAATATTCTAATTTTTTTTTTTTTTTTTTTTTGCTTTTCTTCTTTTTTTTTTTTTTAAGAATAATTGGAGGTTTCATGTCTTCGGACTTCTTCAAATAATGCAGTTTTATTCGTCATCAATTCTGCACTCACTTCCTTCCACAGATCCTTCTCCTGTTTTGCACTTTCATTTGCTTTTAGCAAGGCTTGAAGTACAAGCTCGGTCTCCAATATAGTTTCTTGAACTTTGGGGAAGAATCAAATTCTGGTTGATGGTGGCCGATTTTTGGGTTGCTCATGGCCGAAAATTTGGACTGTTTTCTGCACTCACTTCCTTCCACAGATCCTTCTCCTGTTTTGCACTTTCATTTGCTTTTAGCAAGGCTTGAAGTACAAGCTCGGTCTCCAATATAGTTTCTTGAACTTTGGGGAAGAATCAAATTCTGGTTGATGGTGGCCGATTTTTGGGTTGCTCATGGCCGAAAATTTGGACTGTTGATGGCCAAAATTGGTTGAGCTTGGTTGATGTTTATGGATTGAGTCTTGTATATGACTGAATTTGTATATGATTGAACTCATGTATATGATCGACTTCAAACTTTGTATATAGCCAAGCTCTCGTGTATGGTTGAACTCTTATATTCCTTGAATCCAAACTTGTATGTAGCTCGAGGACTTGAACCCAAACCTCTATATGGTTGAACTCGTGCGTGACCGAACCCTTTGTTGAGCTCTTGGTTGATGACTCGCACTTGAATTTAATTATTGGCCGAGAATTTTGTATGCTTTGTTCTTGAATTCATGCATCGTTGAGGCGGAACTTTGGCTTGAACTCGAACTTGAATATGGCCGAGCTTTTGTATTGTTGAATTCATATATAACTGAATTCTTGTATATAATTGAATTTGTGCATGACTTGGATCCGAACTCGTATGTGGTCGAAAATTTCTTGTATGCTTCGAATTCACTCTTATATATGGCCGGATCTTTGCACGATTGAATTCTTGCATATGCCTTGAACTCAAACTTTGAATTCAAACTTGCATATAGTCGAGAGCTTTATATGCCTTGAATTTGTACATGTGATTGAACCCTTGCATATGGTTGAACTTGTGAATCCACATGTTGACATGATCGAGGCCTTATATTTGACTCCGCGACACTTAACTTGATTTTCCCTTGGATTTTCATGCTCAATTGCGCATGTGAACTATGCAAGAGGCGCTTGATTTGCTTGGCTTATATATTTGATCTTCCTTTAAATTGAACCGAGAATGTCGTATAGGTTTAATTAGACCTTTAATTGGAAAATTCCATTTTATAGAATTTCAATTAAAGATTCGCAATTTCCCTTTTAGTCTTTCGATTTATGTATCTCGATTCTTGATCTGACTGAGCTGTTGATCTTTATTGCAGATTAGCTATGTCGACGCTTTGGACCGGCTGGAGCGCGAATTCCGACGGTTACAAGAGTTGAAGACTGCTGGTAGCTCAACGTACACAGCCATTTGGATGGAATCTCGTCTACAAGCATGGCACGACACTCGGGCTTCGGCTGGACTTGAGATTCAAACGCAACAAAGTCGGGTGGATCAAATGGAGGCCTTGGCTATCTTGGGGATGGCGAAGGGTGACTTGGAGCGTTCACGAGTTGTGATATCCGGAAAATTGGAGCTCTCGAAACAGAAGTTAGCCAAGATCCAACAAGAGGCTGCGAAAACATTATCCCTCACCGAGGAATCCTTCAAGGTTGCATTGCAGTGTGAGCTTGAGCGAACTTATACAGAGGAATGGACTAAACTTGAACAGCAAGCCTGTGGTCACAAATTTCATGTAGATTGATTGTAACTCTTGTACCTGCAAACTCAATTTTATTAATAGAAAATATGTCTTTTTTTCATTCATTATGTCTCATTTATTATGATGTCTTACTCCGTATGGAATAATCAACCACTACGTATGGAATAATCAACCATAATACTTGTGGGATTTTTGGCAAACCCCCAGCCTTCAACGGGTTTGATGAGCCTTTACCGACTACCGTTTGAGTCGGGCTAGCATGCGGATTGTTTAAGTCCGTTCCGCATGTAACGTTATGCTAAAAGAGTTAACTCTTTTAGTGCTACGATATTGAATACGTAGACTTCGTCTTTCTCACGGGAATAGACTACCCGGCAACGTGTATTAGGCGTTGACTTTGTTGTGCTAAGAGAGTTAACGCTCTTAGTGCTACGATATTGAATACGTAGACTTCGTCTTTCTCACGGGAATAGACTACCCGGCAACGCGTGTTAGGCGTTGACTTATCCCTGCTTAGGCTTCGGGATAAAATTCCCCGTGCATCGAGTGCCCGGATTTGACAATCGTGTCTTTTCTAAAAGCAAAGACAGATTGAGAAACGGGAGAGGAAGAATTTTATATTCTATCTCCCGGTGCTGAAGAGGAAGAATTTTATATTCTATCTACAGCTGGAAAGGAAACTCGAGGTGGGATCTCCACCCCCAGAATCCGGAAGGATGAAACTAAGAGTGGGATCTCCACTCCGAGAATCGTAACAATTCGGATAACCCTAACTGTCGGAAGGTTTGATTACCCGATTTGGAAGTGGACCTCTCGTTCATTGGGGGAATCGAGAGGAGATTTTGGCTGTGGCCCTAACTGTATGAATGTTTGACCAAGCAGGAGTTTGAGACGACCTAACTGACGCATGTTAGGCGTAGGCTTATCTCTATTTAGGAGTCGAGATAAAGTTCCCCACGTGTGTATGACGTGGATTTTCGCGTTATTAATAACGGCCTGCCATAATGTCGAATATGTGGGCTTTTGTCCTTTTCACGGCAAAAGACTAACCGGCAACGCGTGTTAGGCGTTGACTTATCCCTGCTTAGGATTCGGGATAAAATTCCCCATGCATAAAAGGCATGGATTTTTGTTGCTACGATGCTGAATACGTAGACTCGGTCATTTTTACGGGAACGAACCACCCAGCAACGCGGGTTAAGCGTTGACTTATCCCTACTTAGGCTTCGGGATAAAATGCCCCAGACTGGATTCTGGTGTCTTTTTCAATCGGTGAAAGACTAAACCGGCAACGCGTGTTAGGCGTAGGCTTATCTCTATTTAGGAGTTGAGATAAAATTCCCCGTGCACAAAGTGCACGGATTGGAAGTTGGGAATTGTGTCTTTTCTCAGGGTAAAGACGGACTGGAAAATGGAAGAGGAAGAATTTTATATTCTATCTCCCGGCACTGAAGAGGAAGAATTTTATATTCTATCTCCAGTTGGAAAGGAAACTCAAGGTGGGATCTCCACCCTCAGAATCCGAAATGATGAAACTAAGAGTGGGATCTCCACTCCGAGAATCGGAAAGATTCAAACGACCCTAACTTTTATAGGATTGGTCATTCGATCCAAAAAGAGTCCCTCATTTATTGAGGAGAAAGCCCAATTTCGACCCTAACTTTTATAGGTTTGGTGGAAAAAGGAAAAGATGGAAGTCTTTCGTTTATCGAAAAGGATAACTCAATCTTAGTCCTAACTATCTGCAGGTTTGACTAAGTAAAGTTGGAGACAATCCTAACTTTTATAGGTTTGATTGCTCAATTGAAAGTGGACCTCTCGTTCATGAAAGGAATCGAGAGGAGAATCTGGTTGTGGCCCTAACTTTTATAGGTTTGACCAAGGAAGCAGTGGAAGTGGGAGGTTTGAGATGATCTTACCTTTTACAGGCTTGATCGTTCAATTTGAAAGTGGACCTCTCGTTCATGGAAGGAATCGAGAGGGGACTTTGGTTGTGGTCCTAACTATAGGAAGGTTTGACCAGGTAGACAGTGAGAGTGGGAGTACAAATCATAGTGGGGGTTTAGTGTTTATCACCTTGTTCGTAATTATCGGGTTATCCCTAAGAAAATTACATATAGCGTTCTTCTGGGAACTTCCCATTACATGAATCATCCACCCCCAGCTTCTTTCTTGGAACTGGGTCTGACTTTGTACTCCGTTACATGTCTGGGTTATCCTTAAGAATATTAGCGTAACATTCTCCAGGAACTTCCCATCAACGGTAGGAAACAGTTTAGACTCATATACCTATTGGAGTATCAGGGAGCAGGTTTAACATTGTACTTAGTTGGATGACCGAGAAGCAGTTTATACTCATATACTCTTTGGAGTGTAGGAAGGAGCAGTTTATACTCTTATACTTGTCGGAGTGTTCATTCGGCTCAATTGAGCGATATAACGCCGGCTTCAACCAAGGTTTGGATGCTATTCTTAAGAGCGAAACAAGCCTTGGTAGGATGAAGGATCCTCCTGTGGTACGCGCAGTACTTCAGATCCGTAGTATTATCAGCTTCCTCCTGATCTGGGATAGGTGGTAGCTTGATCTTGTTATTTTCAAGGAGGGACTCGAAAATAGCTGGAACATCTTCGTCCTTGAAGGAGTACTCTTTTTGGAGTCTCGGATCCGAAGTCTTTTGCTGCCTTCGGGGTTGTTGTTGCGATGTCTGGTTAACGTCTACAACCGCTGCATGTGCCTTTCCTTTACCACGGGAGGCAAAGTTTGAGTTCGGAAGATTCGCCGTCGGTTGGCTCCTCTCGGCTTTCTTCCTTCGGAGGAAGCGTTCGGCCCGCTCTCCGCGCGTCTTCAACTCTTTCCAAGTGTTGGACGGTGCGACTCCCATAACTTCTAATATCTCAATAGATAGGTTGTTATGACATGTCTGGAGGATGAAGTCCTCCGTGATCGGATCTCGGCAGTTCATTGCTTTATTCCGAAAGCGCTTGACGAAGTCGTCGACTGTCTCGTCATCTTCTTGTTTCTCATCGAAAAGTGTCCTGATGGATACCTCATCGTCGTCATCAAAGAAACTGCCAAGGAATGAGCTCTCCATATCGTCCCAGTTGTTAATACTTCCGGGCTTGAGACGGCGGTACCAATCGAAGGCCGGCCCGCGAAGGGTGCCAACGAATGACCGAACCATCAAGGCTTCATTGCCGGAGATCATACCCAAGTGGGACTTGAAGTAGATCAGATGTTGAGTGGGTGAACCCTTCCCGTCAAACGGCGTGAAGTTAATCAAGTTGAACTTCGCCGGGTATGCTATTGAGTCCCACTCTCTTGGATATGGACATGGAATGCCAGTCCTCTTTACCTCTCGATCAGACATTAGAGCGTTGATTTTACTCTCGAGATCTTTCATTTTCTCATCCTCGCTCGTATCGGGCTTTGGACGATTCTTAAGAGGAATAACGGGGCCACCCCCAGCGTTGTCGTCTTTAGTGGGGCCACCCCCAGCGTTTTGGTCAACGAGAGGGTTATCAGCATTAAGGCGTTCATCCACATCTGAATCGCTACCTACTTGGTTAGCAGCGTTGCGACGGCTGGATTCGCCCATTTGATTGGAAAGAGCCTGAATCTGTCGGTCGTGCTCTTCCTTCATCTGTTGCATAGCCGTTTCTATTTCGAATTTAAATGCTTGCTTCTGCTTGGCTAGAGCATCCTCAACCATTTTAGCTGCTTCTTCGGTGTTAATCATAAACACTTCGCGGGATTGCCCTGGGCTAGATACCGTATTGTCAGAAGCGACTGCAGAGTTAGCATCCGATACTTCATCATCCGAGGATAACCCTCTCTGCATTCTTTGGTAGTCCCTGCGTCTAGTGGTCCCTGATCGCAACCGGGTTAGCCGATGAGATATAAGCGGGTCAGAGCTAGAAGGTCGAATCGACTTTCCCTTATCAGTCATATTTATTGTGACTTCCGGGAGTTCGTCACCTTGAACAACCGATCTCTTTTTACGGAGACGTTTTGGTTTGGACTTAGTCATTCCGTTGGAGATCCTCTCGGATACCGAGACCCTCTGCGGAGCGGTCTTGGGGCAACTACATGCTGATAATATTGTCCTGATTAGTTCGGCGCACGGGTAGTGAGATTTGGTTTCTCGGGCATATCTTTTCCGAGACTCGTTCATACCCCCAGCCCGATAGTACAACTCATCGATCAGATGACCGGAGCAACCTATCGTGTGTTGACATGACTCCCCTGGTATAACGTTGTCATCGTCAGATGAATACGTTTCTTTCAGGGGATTTGCCGCTTTATTAGCATTCTTAAGAGTCACGTGTTTAGAACTACGCTTTTGGGAGCGCAGGATCTCAACAGGCTCTTGGTTTTGGATAAACACCCCCAGGCGGGTAGAAATTGGAGTTTTCCCTTTATGAGAAGGCTTGAAATTGTTGCGAGGGCGTGTGCGACCTCCAGCTCGACGAGTCGCTCGGGGTTCAGTCACCGGACCCAAGCGTTCTTCGATCAGAACTTTGCCTCGATCCTCGTGCAAAGGACCCAGGCGATCGACTATCCTCACTTTGAATCGGGACAAATCCACGTTGTCACGGTGCCCCGCCGGAGGTACGGAACTCACAGGGATCGACGAAACAGGTGTAGAACATCTTCTGCCTTGACTCTGGCGCGGGTCAGATTTAAGTGACCGACGGGTTGGAGGGTCGGATTCAAGTGACCTGCGATTTAAAAGGTCGGATCCAAACGACCTGCAAAGTGGAAGGTCGGATCCAAGTGACCTGCGATTTGGAAGGTCGGTTCCAAGTGACCTGCAAGTTGACGGGTCGGATTGGAGTGACCTGCTTTTTGGCGGGTCGGATTGGAGCGAACTGCAAATCGGCGGGTCGGATTGGAGTGACCTGCAAATTGGCGGGTCGGATTGGAGTGACCTGCTTTTTGGCGGGTCGGATTGGAGCGACCTGCGTTTTGGCGGGTCGGATTGGAGGTCGGATTGGAGTGACCTGCTTTTTGGCGGGTCGGATTGGAGCGAACTGCAAATCGGCGGGTCGGATTGGAGTGACCTGCAAATTGGCGGGTCGGATTGAAGTGACCTGCGCGCCGGCGGGTCGGATTCAAGTGACCCGCGATTCTCGATCTTTTCGGCCGCCGTTTTGGATTTTGGCCTCCAAGTTTGATGCAGTCTTGGTTGTTTCTTAGCTATGTCCTTCTTCTGCATCTTTTGTGCTTTTTGCACAAGAATTCGCGTGCGCGCAAGCGCGCAGCGCTTTTGAATTCTTGACTTGTACCCATTCACTTGTTGGTGATTTGGAGGAGAGGGCATTTTTCCGCTGTTGGGGCGCTTGACGTTGCCTAATTTTCAGATCCGCCTCATAACGGATTCCGTCAATTGACTCCAAGGCTCTAGCGAGTTGGCGCGCACAACGTTGGCGCTGCCTTTGACGAGTTCTCTTTGATAAAATAGGCGTGCCTTCTGTACTCAACTCCTTGATTGAGGAGGAGTTCAGATCTGCAGATCCGGACTCATTGGAGACCGGAAGGGCGTTGTAAGGTTCAGCTAGCGCAACAACGGGGGCGTTGATCTTCCTTCGCTTGCGAGAGGCGGAGGATCTGGAGGAGGAGGACGACAGATATTCCTCGAACTTCAGTTGGTCGAACTCGTACTCGACCACTTCTTCAACCGGGATGCAGATCCGAGGTTGCGACACGACAGCTCCGGAAGCGAAGCTGTTGGCTCCCACTGTGGTCGCCAGTTTGTTTGCGTCAAAAATTGATGTATTCATTGCGGTATTCATTACAACTTTAGTCGTTACAATGAAAACAAAAAGATTGTCTTTTTATAAGACTTTTACACAATGAAAACAAAAGTTTACAACTCTCGTCAAAACAAACGCAGAGATCGTTTATCGGTCTTCTGCTTGCGTGGGATCTTTGCCTGTGCCGGGGTTTATCCGTGGACCGCCTTAGATCTGGATCCGGTTGATGGAAAATTCGGCAGAACTTCTCCTTCGTCGAGGAAGTATTTGATTTGAAGCGCTGAGATCGACCAAGCGAAATCAGGGCTCTTCTCGAGATTAAGACCAAGCCTAATCTCAAGGGACGGACGGGAACGGGCGTCGGATCTCTCGAACTCTCCTTCTTTATGCCGAAGAACTCGCCAAGATCTGTCAACCCTCGCTGAAATTCGTGCTCCTTTGACTCCACAATCCGGCAGCACCTCCTCGTCTTGATAATCAATCGCCCCCCAGAAATGAGCACCCGAGCTCGTATTTATAAGCTTCAGAAGCGGTTATTTGGATGAGAACAAGTGATTTGGCTCTATCTTCCCTAACAACGTTTTAGGGATGATCTCAAGTCAGTTAAGAAACCCCTGAAACCGATAAACCCTTGCCAAAAAAAACCAATTTTAAACTGTTCAAAACTGTGCTTTTGGAACTTTAGACTGCGCGTGCGCGGGTCGGAATCATCCGACCCGCGCTTGCGCGGGTCGGATTGATCCGACCCGCGCTTGCGCGGGTCGGATTGATCCGTCCCGCGCTTGCGCGGGTCGGATCATTCCGTCCTGCGCTTAGCGCGGGTTCGCCGACTTTCTCCCTTTTTTTTGGTTTCTTTCTTCCGGGACTTGTTCTTGTTGCGTATTCGTTCGATTTGTTGACTTGTATGCTTCGTCGCGAGACCGATCGTCGAACGCGCGTTGGTTAACATACGCGTGCTGATCGATGCGCGCGGGCTGATTGACGTGCGTGCGTTGACCGGCGCGCACGAGTTGGTTTGACGTACGCGCGTTGACCGATGCGCACGAGATGATTTGACGTACGCGCGCTGACCGGCGCGCACGAGTTGGTTGACGTGCGCGCGTTGACTGGTGCGCACGAGTTGGTTGACTTGCGCGCGTTGACTGGCGCGCACGAGTTGGTTGACGTGCGCGCGTTGACTGGCGCGCACGGTTGGTTTGCACGTGCACGTGTTCGACTGACGCGCACGCGTTGGTTGACATGCGCGCGTTGACCGGCGCGCACGAGTTGATTGACGTGCGCGCGTTGACCGGCGCGCACGCGTTGGTTGACGTGCGCTCGTTGATCGGTACGCACGAGTTGATTGACGTGCGCGCGTTGACCAGCGCACACGAGCTGATTGACGTGTGCGCGTTGACTGGCGCGCACGAGTTGATTGACGTGCACGCGTTTGACCGACGCGCACGAGTTGGTTTGACGAATCTTCTTGACTCGCCCATTCATTGCTTCGAGTTTCGTGCGGGCTCTCGTAGACAATTTTAGATGCCTACAGCGCGTTGACTGGCGCGCACGAGTTGATTGACGTGCACGCGTTTGACCGACGCGCACGAGTTGGTTTGACGAATCTTCTTGACTCGCCCATTCATTGCTTCGAGTTTCGTGCGGGCTCTCGTAGACAATTTTAGACGCCTACAACATTTGGATGAGTTTTATAATTTTTGAACTTTTCAGGGTCTTTTCTGCAATTTTAAAACTTTTTATGGTTTTTTTGCAATACTTCATGTATTATAATATGTTATCTACTTGTAATTTCTTTATCTTAACAAATTTTAATATTAGTTTTTTTTAAATTGTTAAGCTAAACATGGTTCACATAGGATTAGGATAAGATATGATTATGATTAGGATAGATTAAGATATAAATAAAATATTCAAAATAGTGAAGGATAATATTGACCATTAAAAATTAGAATTTGATTATAGATAAGGTAGTTCAAACTATAAAGGGGTATATTTGTCTAAAAAAGATTTTCCGAACTCGTGCTTTTAAAGAGAGTATGATATATATATATATATATATATATATATATATATATATATATATATATATATATATATATATATATATATATATATATATATATATATATATATATATATATATATATATATATATATATATATATCATATCATACTCTCTTTAAAAGCACGAGTTCGGGAAAATCATTTAGTAGACAAAAATACCCTTAAATTTTAAATAATAATCCATTAAGTAAGATTAAGTTGATAAATTGATGAATTCTTATTCGATATACATAGTATGTATATATATATATATAGAGGTTCTAATAAAAACCTAGAGAACTAAAAACCAATCCTAGCCCTCCAATCTATTTAATCCAATGGCCTACATTTCGATGGCAGAATTGAAAATATACACAAATCTAATACACATCATCTGTAAAAATTAATGTGAAAATGGTAAAATTGGAACGATTCACTACAATGGTGGCTAACAACATTGGAAACTAGAGATAATGATTAAAACCAAAAATACAACACGTCCTTTCACTTCCCCATTTCTCTCTCTAACTAACTTCCCGCTCTCTGTAACTCACTTTCATCTTCTATCAAGCTTTGATCTTCCATCTTCACATGAAGAACACGACAACAGTTCATTAAAAACCATCCTAACCATCTTCCATCTTCTGTGAAGCTTTCATCTTTCATCATCCATTTGCAGGAAGAACACAGCAACAATTCAGCGTCGAAAACAACATTCTTTGCAGGAAGAACACACAGCAACAATTCATCTTTCATCAAGCTATAAAATTTTAAACCATGAAAAGATTTCACCTCTTACAGCAAAAAGTTACGATTTTTATGGTAAAAAACAAACACCTCACATAACTGAATCTAAATTCACTGCTGTGAATCTGGATTCACTGCAGTGAATCGAGATTCACTACAGTGAATCTAGATTCACACATGCGTGTCTTTGTTTTTCAACTGGTTTCTTCAAAAAACAGAAAACTTTTCAGACTAAAAGGTAAAATTTTTCACCTTTTACAGCAAAAAGTTACGATTTTTTATGGTAAAAAACAAACACCTCACATAACTGGATCTGGATTCACTGCAGTGGATCTGGATTCACTACAGTGAATCTGGATTCACACATGCGTGCCTTCGTTTTTCAACTGGTTTTCCAACTGGTTTCTTCAAAAAATAGGAAACTTGTCAAAAAATTGGAAAATTTTCACCTTTTACAACAAAAAGCTACGATCTTTAAGGTTAAAACTAAAATTTTTAGACGAAAAATCAAACAAATTTTATAAACTTACCATTAAAACGTCAAAATAATATAACGATGACAAAGGTTGAAGACGGTGGTTGAAGATGAAGGTTAAAGACGAAGGTTGAAGAAGACCGTTGATAGAGATGCAGTTGAAGGCAAACGTAGCACTAGATAAGTTGGGACGAGTTTTGGAGAGAGAGAGAGAGTTGTCGTGACTTTTTGGATAGGGAGATGTTGAAGAGAGATAGAGAGAGAGAGTTGCTGTGATTTTGGAGAGAGAGAGATATGTTGTGACTTTTGGAGAACTCAACAGACATGCATTCATTACATCTGACAAGTGGCTGTTAATTTTACATGATTACCCTTATGTAGCTGTAATAGTATTATAATCCCAGCCATTGGATGAATCTAGATCCAATGGAGAGGATTGGTTTTTAGTTTTTAGGATAGTGAGGTTTTTATTTGAACCTCTCCCTATATATATATATATATATATATATATATATAGAGAGAGAGAGAGAGAGAGAGATGAGTATGCTTGGTACCAAGCACAAATTTTGTGATTGGTAGTGATGTGTCATCTTCCCATCCACTCATTCCAATTCTTAACCACTCCCCAACCCATGTGAATGTGTGCCCCTATTTTAATGATTGGAGGGGAATATGCCACCTCACTACCAATCATAAAATTTTATGTTTAGTATCAAGCATACTCATTTTTCTCATATATATATATATATATATGTTGGAAATTATGGTTAAATCTGGAATTAAACTGAGAAAGCAGATGTGCTGTAATTTTTAATTTTTTTAGTTCACTGCTGTGCGGTATAGAAACGCTGTGCTTAAAGCAATATTTGGCCTACTCCGGTGCAAGGATCCCAAGGTCAAACTGCTTTTAGGAACAACAGTACAGTACTCTGCTGTGCACCAACCCAGTATTGTCAAGATCTTCTCGATCTATAAGACCTTTCAGTCAATGCAAAAGATTTCCTCGATCTCAGAACCTTTCGGTTCAAAACCTTTCGGTTTAAGACAATTTCCTGTAGGCACAAGTTCCTACAGCAGCAGCAGAACAGCAACAACGTCGGGATCGACGTTCATATTCCAGCACGCGACGTTCGTGTTCCACTCTCGCGAGAGGATTTTCAACTAGCAACCAAGAGCTGCCCAATGATGCTATTTATAGGCCTCTAAGGCCAGGTCAAGAGTTACAAGCAATTAATGTGACTGTTATAATTCTTAATAACAATTAAGATTGTAACATCAATGCATTAAATTGCTCTTAATGCTGTTATAACTACTGCATGCATTAACTCCTGAATACGAGGCAATCAATGAACGCATTGCTACGAAACGTGAGGGTCACGACTTAGTAGAACAGACAAACTTCGTTTGACAAACGAACGTCGTCAAACAGGTGAACCTCGTATGACAGACGAACCTCGTCGAACAATCAAACATAGTCAAATAGGCGAACCTCGTATGACATGCAAACCTCGTCGATCGAGCGAACCTCGTCAAACAGGCGAACCTCGTATGACGGACGAACCTCGTCGAACAAGCGAACCTCGTATGACAGACGAACCTCGTCAAACGAATGAACATCGTCAAACAAGCGAACCTCGTATGACAGACGAACCTCGTCAAACGAATGAACATCGTCAAACAGGCGAACCTCGTATGACAGATGAACTTCGTCGAACGAGCGAACCTAAACGAATGAACATCGTCAAACAGGCGAACCTCGTATGACAGATGAACTTCGTCGAACGAGCGAACCTTATCAAACTACGAGATTACTAGGGTCACCCTCGTGCGAATACGCAGCTCGTCCGCATGTTGCGAAGCAGCCTGCGAGGCAACCAACGTGGCGCCACATCGCCCCGATGCCTCCGTGCGAAGTGCAAAGTGCAAAGTGTGCCTAACAAAGCATCACTTAGCGCCTCAGCCCGATTAGTCACAATCCCCGGCCCACGACCCACGATCCACTAGAGCTTATGAGGGATTAATTCAAATAAAACACTTCTCGGCTTGCCGTTGGCAAGCCTCGAACAAGGAACATTTTGAAACCTATGTATGTGTGTATATAAACATGTAAATCTCTGATCATAAAATCAAGCTCTCTTCACTACCAAATTGACATGGTATCAGAGCAAGACATTCAATCCATCCCTAAATCAAATTCTAATCCTACACCCTCAAAGCAAATTTAGCCACAGATCTTACCTACTTTTGTCGCCGCCTTGTAGAACTCCGCTGCCGCCTCGGCCTACTGCACCACCACCGTCACCTGGGGCTTCATCGCAGAGAAGCTCGTCGTCGCCGTTGTTGTTGCTCCATTATCCTCGACCTCGGTCCGCTAGGGTTTGAGAGCAGCGATCACAAAGATCTCGAGTGAGGAAGAGGAGCCAATTGGTGAGGAACTCGCTAGCGATCTCGAGCTCAGAGGTGTCGTGATCTTGGATGAAGGGATCGTCCATCGCTTTCGTCTGATCTTGATTGATCGATCGAGGGGCTTGGACGAGGAGTCTGCCCTTTTTATTTTTTTTAGCTAAGGCCTATCTTCAGGCCTTAGATGTGAGACTGCCCTCTTTTATTCAGGCCCATCTTTGTTATAAAAAAATCAAAAAAAAAAAAACCATGGAGAAGAAAGGACTCTACTACACATTTCCACCCCTTGATGTGCAACTTACGAATATTGAAAATTATACTGCATAGTCTCTTACTATGCAATATAATCTTTGAGCTTTCGCACTATACGGTTATATTGATGGATCTCTTCGTTGTCCATCCAAAACTATTATTGTGCCTTCGTTATCGATCTACATCATCCATATCAGAATTCACTTCTAGTGATTCCACTATTGATGATTCTCAGATCACTTATTCTTAGTGAATCCGTACTGATCAACATATCATAGCATATATTATGTGTTCTGTAGCTATTCCTATTCAGCCCTCCCTTTGACGAACATCTTTATCTCATGAGCAGTGGCTAGCTCTCAGTCGCATGTTTGTTCATATTGGTGCTGCTCGTAAATATCAACTTCACCAAGCTCTTCAGGATGCATGTCAGGGTGATCGGTCTATTCAAGATTTCTATTCCTTATTATCAAGCTATTGGGAGGAATTGCAAATAATGGAGGAACCTATTCCTGAGACGTTTCTAGACTTTGCCATAGCATTTCAAAAACAACGTGATCGTCAATAGTTATATCGCTTTGTCATGTGCCTTCGTTCTGAGTTCAAAAGCTTACATGGACACATTCTTCATCGCAGTCCTCTCACAGTCTCTGTGAAGCTGTGGCTGAGTTCATATCTGAAGAGACGCGCCTTAGATGCTCTCCCCTCAAGTTATTGCATCTCAGCCATTACCCTCATCACATACTGTTCTAGCTACTTCTCAATAGTTCTCTTCCTATCGGGGTCCTTCTAACAGCACATATGATTCCTCTCGGCAACTCTACTGTCGTTATTATAAGAAGCTGGGTCATCTTATTGATAAATATCGTAAGAGACCACCTCGTCCGACATTTGAGAAGACTCGACCTCCATTTGCTGTTTCGGCTGATGTTAGCCCTGCTCCTTAAGGGCCGCAGACTTCTAGGCCTCTTTCTTCTGAGCAGTTGTCAGAGATTACTGCATTAATAACCAATAATTTTAGGTTTAGTGGAGCTGCCTCCAGCTCATATTTTACTACATTGTCTGCTCATTCTGGTACTTCTACTCATTGGATATTCGACTCATGTGCATCTCATTATATAACATTTGATAACTCTGTTCTTACAAATTATTCACCTGCTCCTTCTTCATTATGCATTTATACTGCTAATGACACTCCGCTTGCAGTCTCTCAGTTAGGTTATATTACTTCAAGTTCTGATAGTTCTGGTCGTCTATCATTATTATTTGTTCTTCATATTCCCAAATTATCTATGCAACTTTTATCCATTGGGAAAATTACAGATTCTGGTTGTACTATCTTATTTAATGCTGAATCTTGTGTTGTCCAAGATCACACTGACAGAAGATTGGGACAGGTCGTAGAGTTAATGGACTTTATCAGTTGGAGTCTCTACATCTTTCCACTCCATCCAACATTGGTCATGGGCTCTCTGTTTCTGATTTGTGGCACTGTCGCTTGGGTCATATCTCTGATTTTCGCTTAAAACTTTTATCTGAATCAGGTGTATTAGGAAATTTAAAATTCTCTACTTTATCAAACTGTACCGGGTGTTGATTAGCTATATATATTGTTGAAGGACAGCTCTGAATGCTGTAACAATTTCCTTTCTTTGAACTTCCATTCATTTATGCAGATTTATACTAATAACATGGACATGCCAACAGGTCCATGTCACAAAAATATGCAAAATGACTACACATGAATATGAACACATGGCACAACTTTATGATAGAAATGTATGTTTTACATAGATTCCACTTTTTCCACATTTTATACACTGGCTCTAATTATAGACAATGCTAAGACACAAACTGCACATAAACATTTCACTTTGTGGATGCTTTATGTATCCAAGTCTTTCAAGATGAAACGAGTTTCATAGAGTCCTTGCTTCCAACTTAAATTGATTGGTAATCCCTTGGATGGATAAGGGAACGGAATGTAAGCAAAGGGTGGAATAGGCTTTGATGGATTCAAAAAGCGCGAGGGATCGAACTTTTCAGGATCCTTAAATATTTTCTGAATAAGGAATTTAGTCTCAGCAGCTCCTGCGCAACTGTCCACATATATTTTTATCTTCTGTATTTCAATGCATTTTAGCTCCCTTGCATATCTTGATGCCTCTCACGTAAAATTCTCATTTTCACGGTAGAGAACAGAAACATAGATCGGTTACCATGCAGACTTTCTCAAAAACTATTTCGAAGTCCATTTCTCTATTATCTGTGAGGGGGCTATCATTCAAAAGCTGAGTAGCAAGAAAAACAAAGTAAAGACATTAGATATTCTTCGTCTTTTGAATACTGCTATAATCTGTTTAAAGAGGACTTTTAGCTAGGTTGTTTCCTTGTAGTTTAAACTAGAAATGAGCTAAACATATATGTCACACATCCTAATAGTAAAAATGTTACGTTACCTTCTAAAACTTTGTTGTGGATCTTGGTATCTCCCGACATTTTCCAGACTATCAAGCTCAATAGCGTCGCAGAATTATCATGGCTAACAATCAGTAACACAATAACATTGTTGATTGCCTCTTCTTCTGTAAGGGGATCACCATTCTCACCTCTAATAGATAACAAATGAGATATCAAGTCATCGATCTTTTCCACTAGTTCTCCCTTAATTTAGTTCGTTCTTTCTTTTCTCTAAAATTGGAGCAGTCTTTTCACAGTTCTGGCACTTTCTTCAAGTGCTTTTCGGTAATTAGTTCCTGGAATATTTGTGGAGAGAGACCACAGACCCTTCAAGGATTGGGTGAAATCTTCATACAATAGTTCATTTGTTGGCTCATCATGTAGGCCAAATAATAGAGTACATGTTAAGTTGAAGGCAAGCTTTTTCATGAAAGGTACCGCCGATTACCATTGTTCTTAATTTGTTTCAGTTAGTAGTTCGGATTTGACTGGAGCGTCTATGTGACTAGTATAGTGTTGAAGGCAATCCTCTGGTTTGAGTAATGACATGAGAGCCCCCTTTACTAGCTTATACCTGTAAAGATGAAGGCTTAGAGAAAAGATTAAGAATCGTTATTAATTTATCTTGAAGTTCTGAGAAATAATGACTGCTTTTATGTGCTTAATTCTATATTCCATTTCAATTTTGTGTCAAATTACCATATGTTTTGTTGATAAGTTTAAAGTGCAAAAGAAGGTCTCTATGTAACATTTAGCACATTACTGGTTAATAATTATGATCATCAGTAGTAGCAGTAGTATGCATGCACACATGCACGCATGTATGTATGCGTGAATGTATTCCTCTTTGCCCTTCTGGGTTAGTAAATTTTACTTTCTGTGAATTTTGATGAGTACTGTTATGATGGGGGAAAAAATGACTTAATATCTGGGGGAAGAGAGAGAAGGCTGAGAATTTCGTTTAATAAAGGGCTAGGCTAAGAAATTTAAAGAGGCGTAGGGAATCAGGGTTTTCACATCATTATGCTCTGATACCATGTTTTGATGAAAAAAAAGAGACTTAACAGCAGAGAAGGCCAATCACCTTTGTTATATAGATACGAGACTGATATTTATGGAAAGCTTATGTGAGTAGGTGTATTCTATACCCTGCTGATTGATAGGCCTTTAATTTTGAATTTTTTTTAAGGAAGAACGTAGTTCATGAAGGGGAAATTTGTGTGCTCTGTAAGAAAAAAGCAGGTTATTATTATCTATTTGACATTTTTAAGTGTGTGTCAGCAGTCAAGATATTCTTTTGGCCTTACCTTTCTCTGCTGAGTTCAAACAAGTGGCAGGTTGTTTTATACAGAGAACATCGATCATCACTAGCGCTCAGCACAAACTTATTGCCAACACGGCCTACAACAACGATAGTTTTGCTTCCATGACCGAGGTTTTGAACACAAGACATCGGCTTCTGTTCTTCTTTGGATCCACTCATTAGCCCAACCCTCTCTCCGAGCCTTGAGAGAACTGAAGGACTCACCAATTATCGGCAATATTGCTAGTGATCCTGGAGGAACTTTTCATTTGGCTCTTCCATAACTTCGATAATATATGAAGGAAGCAGTCAGCACCAGATTCCTCCTTATTGATATCCTAATTTGTTTTGATTGTGATCCATATCCCTTTTTTTTTTGCCTGAAATATATTCGATAATTTGAGTCAGATTCAATTTTATTCTTTTCTTTTCTCCACCCGTTTACCAAGTGTATCGTTAGCGTATAATACTTGTGTGCTCCAACAACAGATGCCTTGTTGAGTTCTGCAACCATACTAAATGATTCCGTCCTGAAAGTTTCCTGGAAGATTTTGTTATTAGATAATTAAATGTTCGTCAACTTGAAATAAATACTCTATGGGGTGTTACGTTGTAGTATACTATTGACTTGGTTCCTTGTCTTAAGTTTCTATAGTGTAACTAACAACAATTTTATTGTTGTAGCTTTCCAACTGATGCAAGATACCAGAGTCAACACAACCTTGGGGGGTTATGTCAATATTGAAGAAGCTGCAGGAGATACCAGTTTATCTTCGAAGAGCGAGAACAAGAACCGCAACAGAAAATCTTATGGTATTTTTGATGATTACAGACTAAAGTTGGAAAATTCTGTAGCTACTGCTTCTATCAATCTTGGAGTTAATAGCCTTTTCGCCTTATTCTACAGGTATTATCGCAGAATTACTCTCCGTAAGTGTCTATAGATTTTAGGATCCAATGCCGATAACAGTGACTTCTAGCTACATGTATTCATTTTCTAAATTTAAAGGTTGGAAAATGATTGTAATTGCTGACATACATAATTAAGCTTGGCGCTCTCTGCTGCATAGCATTTAACTGCATGTTCCATTATGTATTACTGCATAAATTTATATAGCATATCGAAAACTGTTTTCGTAGTGGATATCGGACTAGTATACTAACAGTTAACGAAATACAGGTATTGCAATCTGGTATGCATGATATCCTAGTAACGCGCAACGATTGGCGATTAGCAATGAACTGGATTTAATGAAGATGAATATCAAGATTTTATCCTTTATTAACAAAAATTGGTCTTGCTACTTTGGCTAATAAGAGTTTTGCTGCTGAAATCTCTGTGTGAAGAGTTTTGTCCTGTTCACCCAGATTCTGACTAATGGTAGAAAAGTCAAGTGCCATAGCTGAGCACTATAGTGTACAACAAATATGGAGAAAGAGTGCAGTTATCGGGTTCAGAACCTACTTTTTCTTGATTTCATGTTATATTTATGAACTTAGGTATACTGACCATCAACAATGAATGAAATTAGTACTCTCAATTTACATTGTCAAATTATTTGCAGTTTATACAAGCTTCAGCATTACAGAATCAGCCCTCTATGCAAGAATCACATCGAAGGATGCACGTTCAAAATGGAGCCACAACCAACACTGTTTTAGCTCTCAGGCAAAAAACTTGTACATCCATTCAAAATAGAAAGCGTACACTCATCATTATTTACAACTTTCCATGCTCCTGTCCAATATATCAAGGACTCATGGAAAATACCACATCTATATTTAATCACATAAAAAAAATAAAACTAAACACAACCAAAAGAATAGATATTATTACATTATACAAACAATTAAAACCCTTCTACCCCTGATCGACGAATTGAAGATGGAGACTTCCTAACAGTCACCAACCTGTCATCTTCTACCAACGAGAAATTAGAAGAACAAGTTCGAGAAGGAAGAAGTGCTGACTCAGAGGTCCTTGGTGATACTAGTCGTGGCGGTGAGTAACTCGATTTAGGTGCTGGAATAACGACTCCATTGAAGCTTGGGTACTTCAACATTTGCTTTCCTACAACAGCTGATGGCTCCTGAAGTGGGTATCGAGAAGGAGACTTCATGTCTTGAACATTTTTCAAAGAATCCACAATAGTTCTCATCGTAGGTCTCTCTGAGGGTTCCTTCTGAAGGCATTTTAAGGCGATGTCAGCAACTGTTCGAGCTGCTTTTGGAGGGAATCGCCCTTTAATTCGAGAATCGATGATGAGGGAGAGGCGACAATCATCAGAGAGAAAGGGTTTGGTCCATTTGACGATGTTTCTCTCTTCTTTGGGATGTCTAGAATCAAAATTTTTCCTGCCAGTGAGTAGTTCAAGAAGGACAATGCCGAAGCTCCACACATTGCTTTTAGGTGTGAGTAATCCTCTCTCCAAAGTTTCAACTGATAAATTTGCAGTGGCCTGCAAGAAAGATTGAAAATTGGAATCTTAGCGAAATTCATTAATTTTCTGGAATTGTGATAAAATCGAGAAACCACAGAGAAAACTTACCGCCGAGGTGTTCAGGATTTCTGTATCGGAATTATAGCCTACACATCCATATCCTGATAGCTTTGCACTAAAATCTTTGTCGACTTGTATATTTGCAGTTGAGAACTCATTGTACATAGCCTATAAGAGTACCCACGGTGACAAGAGAGACATTAATAAGATTGCCATCATCCACAATGCATAATAAGGAGCATGATAGTTGCCCACAGTAGAGAAATTAATTTTTTAAGGAAAATGAAAAACGAACAGAGTTTTAAGTTCAATTACCTGAAATGGTCCTTCTTCGTGCAAAAATGCAAGACCTCGTGCAGCACATATGGCTATTTTCACCCGTGCATTCCAATCAATTGAAGGTCCATCTGATCTCCCGTAAAGCAGGCGATCTAAACTTCCATGAAACAGTCTCTCATAGACCAACATTCTATCATCAGAACCCTCACGTGCGTGGAAACCAAGCAACTTACAAAGTTGGGGATGTTGTAAGGATGCTATTGTGTTCACCTCATTCACAAATTCCTTCAGGCTCTGAAATGTTAGAATCATAAATGTTAGAATCATATGTCCTCCGTCAAAAATTAGACCATAATAGTTATAACTACCATTGAATTATGTATATCACCAATTACTATCATTTCCAACATTTAAATTTAGCTAATGAATACATGTAGCTAGAAGACACTGTTATTGGCATGGGATCCTAAAATCTAAAGACAATAAGATCACAAAATTTAGAGTTTGAGAAGAACATTTGTTTAATCAAGTAGGGCTGCATATCATATTGTGATGGTCTTTTTACACATAAACCACCTTTAAAATGGGGGTGACAATATGAACACCGCCTTTAAAATTCAATTAATACAGAAACCACCTACAAAGGGGGTATAGGTAGCAATCAATCACTTGACCTTTATATGCTCTGAATATGCATCTGACTGAGAAGAAGAAATTAAATGCTCAGCTTACTGAGATGGGCAAGAAGATTGGGTTAATGGAAGAGGAAAAGGTCGGAACATGAGAATAAAATACCCAAGGATGTCAATAGAAATTTCACTGGAAAATAGGTCAAGATGATTGATCGCAACTGGAACCCCAGCAACCCCTTTAAAGGTGGTTCCTGTATTAATTGAACTTTAAAGTGGTTTTCATATTATCACCCTAATTCAAAGGTGGTTTCTGTGGAAAAACCCTATTATAATAGCTATATTAACAGGATTTCTCCACTTAAAGAAAAATTACAATAAACATTAGCATAAGACTTGAACAAGATACCTGAGAAGAAGGAAGCAGGCGAGTGACTGTGGCTTCAAGCTTCTTCAAACTTGTACTATCATCTCCAAATGTAGCCTTGTACGCCGTCGATGACAGACCTTCAGATACACATCTATCCGCTGAAAAATGTTGGCACGCCGTTGAAATCTCTTCATACAAAAAATTACGAAGCCCTCCCCCTAAAGGAGGCAGAGGCAAAGGTCCCGACATCTGAATAGGACTGCTGAGATTCGTAGATTTGAAGCTTCCTGTATTTTTTAGTGTAGAAGTAGCCTTCGGTGAAGGAAGCGGGAGAGGTAGGGGATTTGAGAGCCGGTGGTCTCTGAATGTTCCACTTTGACCCTTGAGTTCTTCTTCGATGTCCAATTCCATTGAGAGAGCATCCTGATCAGCAACTACTAGGCTTGAGGGGGCAGATAATGCTCGGGTTCTGTTATTGGCCCAATTATTTGATTGGACGAGTTTTGTTCTATTTTTGAAACTGGGAGGTGCAGATTGCAGAGAAGGCCCTCGCGTTTCGGGTTCTGGTAACGTGCTGCTTGTGGATTCCATTCTTTTAATATCCCTTTTCTTTGCACATTGCTCGTATTTCTTCTTCCTTCCTTTTAAGACAGTGAAGCAGCCCATCTTGCTTAATACTATAGACTTTAATGTTTCCTGCAAGTATTAAAATCAGAAACACAAATATACGGAGATGGGCTAATGAAAAGTATGATCGAACATTTAAAACTACCATGAGGAAGAGCTTTATATAAATGCTATTTTATGAAATAACTCTTATTGACAAGAAAATCAGGGTGCAAGAAAAAGCTATGACGGTTTGCTAACTTGGATAGAAAATTGCTCCGCAAAATAGAGGCTCTTGATAGAAACTTCTGATATACTTCTCATGTGTATCTTAGTCTTAGGAGTCAAATGCAACCCGTAACCTCATGGCTTCATTGCTCAACAGAGAAAATGCAGCCAATTAGCGCGACACCATAATTCAAGTATGTAGCACGTACACACATTTCTAACCATTGTACAGTAACCTCAACTCCTAATAAACATCTACAAAGAAATGTGAGCTGACAATGCAAAGAAGATTCTGCTGAAAATGTTTATTGTTTCTGCTTCCTGCTCAAAACAGATCTTTGAGGTATCCACTAAAAGATCCAACATTTGCTCAGCTTAATTATCGTTCATGCTCATCTTGCGGTGAGAAACTTACCAAGGTACTTTCAGACTAAGAAAGCCCTATACATAGAAAAGGGAACATGGATGTAGAGAACCAATTTTTTATTAACTCAAGTGGTTAGGTTTTTCACAAGATTGAATTGATGCTTCAATTCAAGACAAGGACCCATGGAATTCATGTTACACAAAGCCACTAAATCCTGCACCGATATTTCATCTTCTAATGCTAGGAACCAACAACTTGAATTATATATCAAGAATGAAAATCCCCAACTATTCCAACCAAACTGAAAACTATACCTACCACTTTGCAACAACATAACGCCTCAGCATTGAGAAGAATGTGTTGCGGTTGCGAAGTATATCGACTCAAAGAACTGGCAAAGGCGAATCCAATAGTTACCCCGTATATGCAACTAGTGTAATTGTTAACACCGTTGCCAACTTGCCAAACTTAACCGTAGAATTAAAGATTTCTCTCTTCCTTGATCTAGATGCCAAAGTTTCTTCATAAAACCTACAAACTAATATTGTTCCATTTAGGGAAATTTCAACACCGGAACATTCTTTGAACTCGCAGCATTTTTTTGTTTCCACATGTTCAACCTTCACATAATTCCAAACACCCTCATCAACAGAAGCCTGCTATATGGTTAGCCAAAATTACCCATAAAATTCTAGAAAATTCTAGCTAACTTCAGGTTTTTGACACTGAACCATCCGAAAGCACTGCCAAAAATTAGCCAATAGTTAACAAAGTTCAAACTTCGAAAGCTAGAACCCTCTTTAACAACAATCAGTGTGAAAGCACCCAAACTCTCTTAATCCAACAAAAAGGTTAAAACAGCATCTATTGGCCCTCTCCCCAAATTTCCATCCGTAAACTTCCAAATGTTGGCCAATAAAAGACCCTAATTTCTAGAAATCACTGCAGTTACCATCCAAAAAAAAAAAAAAGGCAATAGCCTCCTATAGCAAAAATCATTAAACCCCCCCCTCCCCCAAAAAAAACCATCATTATTTGTCAAAAAGGCAAAGCAAACTCCTCCAAGTTTCAATCTTTAACAGTACACCATCCAAAAGCAAAACCCAGAGTTGGCCAATCACCAACAGGCTCGAGTTTTGATTACTACCCAGAACAAAAGACCCTATAATTACCAACAAAATCGATCAAATTCCACAAAAAATCTGCAAGCTCAAAGAGCAAGAACCTGACCTGTGGGATTCACCACAAATTGGATCCGTGTGCAAAAATGAAAACAGCCCCCGGAAGACGAAGACAGAGATGAACAAGAGAGAGTCTTTGGATTATAGCTAGAAAATAATAGTAGTAGTAATAAATTGTGGGGGGGTAAAGAGAGAGGAAAAGTTGAAGGGGGTGACAGTGACAGAGAGAGCACACTGGTCAAAGCTGAAGATATTGGCCATCTATGCAGCATTGAAGGACTTTTAATATTCTGATGTTATTGGTTTCCCAAAATGCCACTGGTTGGCCACCAAAATGTTTGCTTTGGCCATTGACACATTTTCAGTTTTGAGATGCTTTCCAAAAACGTATCTTGTTTATATTTGTGGACAGAGAGAGAGAGAGAAGTGAGTAGCACTGATACTTTTATACAAATGGTCAAGAAGTATGTTTGCCTTGGCCATCACATTTCTAATTTTGATATGCTTGTTTGAAAATTTATCTTGTTTGGATTTGTGGATAAAAAGAAAAAAAAAGAGTCTTCTTTTTTAAAGGACAGAAGAAGAAATCATGAGGATAAATGTTGTGAACACCTTGGAGATATTACTATCTAAAGAAACATTATTGTTGAGTAAGATTGATATTTATATACAAATACGTACACATTTATGCTGATTATTTCTGATACCGTGTACATCACGCATATCTATAAACAAATTAGATTTCCGTTTATAACTTGTGACTAAAATTTATACTCATTGGATTGAAAACTTGACTATTTGTATAACGAAGTTATTATAAAACTTATCATGTGCTCATTTTTGGAATTGTTTTAAAATTAATATCCAAGTACACTTGGTATTTCTCTATCCATTAGTTTTCTACTTCTCGCTCTTTCAATTTCATCTTTAGATTTCAAATCTATAGCTTTTCTATACGTTAGGATCTTATGCTTTCTTAATTATTTGGACGATTGAAGTTATCAATAAATCATTTCTCGAGATCAATCTGCCATCGAAATCATACTTTTTCATTAAATGATCTGATCAAAATCTTAATTTATTATATGTAACAGATGTGGAGCTTGTTTCTGTATACATCAGAATGCGAACGGATGAAAATGACACTATACTCGAGGTTGTCCTAAATGTGGTAATTGGTGCAACAAGAAAAATTTATTCACTCAATTCACTAATTTCTAAATCTCTCAACCTTTTATTGATCAAGAGTAACCAACTTATAATATACCAATCACACAGTGTAAAATAAATACTCTAATTTCGAAGACGTTATTGGCAAATTTGTAGATAAACGTGATTTCAAGGGGCAATTTTGAGCAAGCAAAAGAGTGGATTGTGGAGCACAGGCCCTTGATGTGACCTGCCAGTCAAAGACGAAATACATTTTCAAAGCAGTTTAGGTGCAGTCAAACAATCTATAAACAACACAAACCTCTGACCACAATCCCAGCCCTTAACCTTTCCTAATCCTTGCCTCATCGATGGCCCAGCTTCAATAATAAGCCCTACTCCATTGAATGGGGCCCCACATTGGTCGGTTTGAATGCAGAAGAAGCAGAAGAAAAACAAGTGTGACTCACATTTTGTTGAAGAGGGAAGGAAAAATTGAAGTTTAGAGTATTAGTTTGTTCTATGATTACCAATCTTATTATGATTAGTCCACTTCTAATCATAGATGGATGGATCCTATGGTTTCTATGCAAAAAAAAAAAAAAAGTTGTCCCATAGAAGGCATTTTTTATATCATTACCAGTATGGAGGGGTAATTGGACCTAATCAAAAGTTAATAATCTTAAATAGAGTTTGAGAGCTAAATTAATCTATAAAGATTAACCAAGATATTTGCTCCAATTTTCATTAATTAAGTCCACTATCTTTTTCTAACCTTTCCATAGGAGACTATATTTACATATGGAATTTCCAGCGCACGCGGAGCAAAGAGTGGATGATATTTGAGATATCTGTGCGTTTACTTTTTCACATTCATCTATCACCACGTTCTCGGTTTATAATAATTACAATTATAGAAATTAGAGAGGTGTATGTCAATATTCATATAACACATGACACATAATATGATATAGTTGTTGTATACGGATAGTTTTGATAGGAATTTGGTCTATAATAGATAACATGACCATCTTCCGCCCTACGCCCTCCTTAGGATTATTTTTTCCTGATTTTCGTCAAAAATTTGGAGCAGATGATGATGATGATCTTGATTAATTGGTGGCAGATCACATGAGCCTCTAATATTGTTTAATTAGTCTGGTGGATTGTGTGGACAAAATGTGTTCAACTTGTACCTTCACCTGCCCATGAGCAAGTGGTATTATTATATATTGGGCTTGAACAAGGACTGCGGTGAGTTGGTTGGATCCGGATCCTTACTGTTGAACTAAGCATTTGGACTATGCACTGTGTAACATGAATAGTTAACAAATAGGTGGCGAATTTGGTTGTTACTGAACTATTGGCACTTTTTGTGCTGTAGGACAACACTTTTTATGCTTTAGGACAATTTGCATTGATAAAAAAAAAGTAGGGTGTAACACTTTATGGAGGAAAAAAAAAGAAAAAAAAGAAAAGAAGCTATCATTTGAGAACACAGAGTGTTGAGCGCAGAGTCACGCTCTCACGTTGCGGAAGCGATATCACCTAGGAGATAGCCCTGACTTTTGTAGTCACAAAAGCACAAGTCAACCTCTATATTCTTGTTTCTCAAAGGAAACTCGAATAGATAGTGAAATTCTTATTTCTCAAAGGAAACAAGAATCGAATCGAAAGTGATATATTTCATCAAAGTGAAATATACACTCTCCCTCTCATCAGTTCTAAGACTGAAATGTCGAGGGAACCTACAAGCTATGGCAACTCACAGATAAGACAACACAAATACGAGATTTACGTGCTTGTGAACTTTCACGCTAGTTACATACTTACATTGGTGCGGTGCGGTGTAGTGTAGGGATTCACAAGTTAGTAACTTGACAGCCCATTTTCTAAAATAGATTGTTAGCTTATAGTTAGCGCCCTCATATCAAATTGAATGCCATCACTACGAAAATCCTCGTACGCTTAAAATTCGTAGCCTAGTAGCCATTAATGTACTACAAAATAGCTAGCTCTAAATCTCTTAATCAAGTAAAAATTAGCAGGCTTGATCTAATTCACCAGGTTTGACCATTTAAAGAAAAATCAAAGTTATGTTTAGACTACAAAGATATCACTCAATCATAGCAGATAAATATTTAGTGGTTAAAGTTAAAAAAAAATCAGGTACTGACATGTAAAAGTGGGATTCGGATCCTCTCCACTACAAAAAAAATAGTGGAGGGACCACTACATAATCACAGCCATTGATTATCTAGTTGATGGTTATGATTTTTTTCTTTTAGTGCAAATTAGGAATGAGTGCAATACACGGGGGTATGGTAAGTGTTAGATTTAGATTGTATCATAACCGCCTACTAAATAATCAACGCTTGAGATTAAAAGTAGTGGTCTCTCCACTACTTTTTTGTAGTGGAGAGGATCCAAATCCGTAAAAGTGTTGAAGAGGTTAAGAAGATACTACAATGGCATCTGATTTTATGTTGTTCGAATACGAATTTAGATCCTTGACCCGATCAATAAACATGATGGCTATGATTTAACTACGTCGGATCAATCTGAGACTGACCCGATCCACGCCCCGCCCTCTCTCTTATTTCCATTTATACTGAATCCCCTCAGTTCGCCTAACATGCGAGTGGTGTTTTTTAACCATCGATGGGTGTGGTAGGAGGGCAAATTGAACATTTCGTCTGGCGTTGCTGCCAGCTCACATGCGGGGCGAGTGTTCTGACGTGATTTGTATTTGCAAATTCGCTCTCTCTTTTTATATGTGCAAAGGTGATTTGCATTGCAAATTAATTCACGCATCCTTTCATAGACGTAGGGCATTTAGACGTGATTCAAGTTGCAAGTTCATGCCCTCTTAGTTTGGAGGAAAATAATTTCTCTGCAGCAATTTGATTCAATAGTCCTTCTCTTCCCAGATTCTTAGTCCCAGTCTACTTCGAAGCTTTCTAGACAATTTGTCAGCTGTTTTTTTTTTTCTGTTTTTTGTTTTTTTGTGTTAGAAGTGTAGCAGCTTCTCTTATTTTCTGGATTTCATTTTGATGTTTTGTTGGTTGTTTTGCTTTGGGGTCTTGGAATTTTCCTCCAAACTCCTCCCAAACGATGTCTATGTATAATTATGCTTTCATTAATATATATATATGCAGGGCTCCTCACCCTGTTTTCCGGTCAAAAAAAGTTCATGCCCTCGTTCTTATACACATGGCATTTTGGGGTGATTTGGTTTGCAAATTCACGCCCCCTTCCCTTAGGGGTTGTTTGGTTGTTGTTAGTAAAATTGTGTATTTATGACACAACTTGGAAAGTTATTGTCCACCTCATCAATTTCACTTGTATATTTTTCTTTGTTTGTTTTTTATTCCATTGGAATCATAAATTGCTTGTTTGGTTTGTAAATGTAATATTAATTGTTTGTTTGGAAAGTGTAAAAAGTGGTCCCTACTCAAATGATCATATTGGTTGAAATTATTTATTATTATTATTTTTCTAACTTCAATGTCAGCTTTCTCCTAAAATCATGTCTTTTTTTATGAAATCACTTTACAAGCAACATCAGCATATGAAATCACTTTACACTATTTTCACAACTACAAACAAACAATTGAAAGTGATGAAAGCTGACATTGGGACCCACTTTTTTACACTTTCCATCCTTTTACATGGTAAAAACATACAACCAAACAGCCCCTTATACGCTGAGCGTTCTCAGGTGATTTGTATATGCAAATTCACGTCCCCTTCCCTTATACGCAAAGCATTCTGAAATGATTTGTATTTCGAATTCACGCCCCCTTTTTATTCGCCTTATATTGCATTCAACCTATTACCAAAATATCAATTACCAAAACACTACATATAAATCCCGTCGCTTAAGGAACAAAACCATTTGATTTCTTCTTAGAGTTTATATCGAGAAAACTCTACATTTGATAATATGAAAAATATGAAGAGCATAGCAGGAGAAAGTTCTGAGAAGAGAAAGTCTGATTGGCTGCCAAAAGGATGGACCGTTAAGACAAAGAAACGGATGTCTGGAGCAACAGCAGGAAATATAGATAAGGTAAAATTATACAGAATTAATTTTAACTTTACCATGATTCATATTTTGAAAGGTCTACCATTAGTTCAATGAGTTTTAGTAACTGCTATCTTAGATTGCTTTGATTTTTTTGATTATTTACATCCTGGCACCCAATGGTTTGGTGTAGTTACAGAGGTGATCCCGGGATTTATGTATCTACGTACAATGGAGAATTCTCTCATTGGGATTTATCTATGTAATCCTATTCAGCAATCTCAGGATTATCCTTATAGATACACATACCTGAAGGTCATCCGTGTACTTACACTGTACCACATGATACCTGCATGTAACTAATTCTTAATTTTTTAAGCAACCTTTTTGGTTCAATAAGAACAATAAATTTTTTAGTCTGATAAAATTCTTTGACTCCTCCCAATCTATCATTGGTAGTGATTGAATTCACTTCTACAATAGAAGAAGAGTTCAGAGATCAAGATATGAGTACGATAAAGAAAAGTTAAAGATATTGTCATAGTTGAAAATTTTTCACTTAGGACCTGTTTGGTTATTTCCTAAAAAACCAAAAAATAGAAATGAAAACCAAGAAATCTTAAAAAGTACAATTTCACACATTTTCATCCCTAATACTCACCCACACCATCTAATAAAATATTATTTTTATCCAACAACGCATCCACCATATCTAATAAAATATTATTTTCATCCATCAACTCATCCATCACATCCACCACATCTAATAAAATATTATTTTCATCCACAACATCACTCAACTCATCTCATCTCATATTTAAAAATCACTCACATCATCCAATAAGATTGTGACAATTCATCTCATCTCATTAACATTTCATTTCTTTGTTTTCCTCCCAAAAAGCTAGGAAAACAATTTCTTTAAGTGTGGGTCACATCATCCAATAATATAATGACAACTCATCTCATCTCATCTATTTTCTTATTTTTAAGAAATAACCAAACAAAAGAAAACAACCTATTACAAGAAATAGGTTTCTTATAATTCATTTCCTTATTTTTTCCGCCAACCAAACAACATCAAAACAAGTTTTCTTAAAAAATCACTCACATCATCCTATAATAAGGTGACAACCCATCTCATCCCATCTCCATTTCTTTGATTTCCTTCTTTTTTTAGCCAACCAAACAATCCCAAAACCTATTTTTCTTAGAAATAGGTTTCATTTTCTTTGATTTCCCTCTTTTTTTTAGGCAAACAAACAACCCCTTAATCTCAAGGCATCATTTCCAATAGCATATCTTAATGAATCATTGTTGTTTTTCCATCCCATCAAATTCATTTTCCATTGGAAAAAAGAGTTATGTGTAGATAAATCAGTGTAGTATCACCCAATTGCGGATAGTCCTTATAGCACTAATTGTGTGGATACACTTCCAAATAAAAAAAAATTCCCCAAAGACCCAAAATATGAGACCAACAGGGGGACATGTGAGTTGTTCCCTTCCTATTGTATAATAAGCTGATCATCATTAATGATGGTCAGCTCATTATACAATAAGAGGGGGACACCTTCCCTGTCCCCTACTGATGACTAACTTATTATGCAATAGGAGGGGGACACCTCCCCTGTCCCCCCCTGTTGGTCCCATATTTTGGGTCAATGTAGCAAAACTCTCCAAATAATTTTTTTACTCTCAAAAGAGAGGATTTTTTTTATAGAGGTATATAGACTGAACCGTTGTGGATAATCACTTCATTATATTGTCAATGAATTGTTCTGTCACATTCCAACCTTAATTAGTTACCATACTAGTTAGTATTATTGCAATATTATGTAGAAGAAAAGACAAGGAAAAGGTTTCGTTCAAAAAAGGAAGTCCAGAGGTACCTAGAAAAGACGATCTTAGCAAATCCTCAGCCTGAACTGCTACAAGATCACAAGGTAACTTCTTCATATACATTACAAATCAAATCAATGTTTTATGATTAAGGACCCATTTGGTTGGTTTATTTTGAAGGGAAAGGCTGCCACAGATGTGTTGGAAATTTATCAAATAATTAAGATTATAGCATGAAATAAATCCGAATAAAATAAACAATTAAATCTGGTCTGATCGGGAGCATTTGTGTATTCACTGCCCTAGAAGATTGAGGACCCGCCTATCGGCCTGACGTAGATGATCCCTTCTCCCCTAGCGGTAAAAACCTCCGGAATCGGCCGGCCTCTGTACTCGGGCGAGAGTACAGAGCTTCTGCTCAGATGAAGAAAGTTGCCCAAAAATAAAACCAATACTATGAAGAAATAATATGAAGATGAGAGAAGAGACTTGTTGTTTTTCTTGTTGTTTTTCCGAGAATGTGAAGGGCTGCTTATATAGGGGTCTTAGAGAGCCGTTACAAATCCTAGCAATCAATACAGTAGCGTACGCCATAATGTCGACCGTTACGCAATAAACCCGTAATTAATACGGTAACGTTCGCCATAATTATATAGCCATTATGCACGTATTAATTGCCGAGGAAAATAAAATATGTAAAACATGTTAAATTGCCTTTTCTTTAATAAAATATCCAACAGCCCCCCCCCCCAAAAAAAAAAGGCAATATTAACTGAAAACTCAGTAATTAATAATCAATAAATAAATCAAGAAATCATAAAACAAATATAGGTTGGGCAACCTTTCGTATCGTGAATTTGGGAGAGGTAGCTTCCGGCTTTGAACCTTTCCTTAGTGAGTTCATCGCCACCTGAGAGACATAATGGACTAGGCCTTGAATTAGGCCCCATTAATCAGGTATTGATAAAAACACACACAATACGTCTTTATCTATTGAGCAAAGCGGGTTGAGCGTTAAAGGTCATGCTCATAATAAACCAACTCATGAGAGTTTCTAGGGGTTAGCCCAACCCCCCCCCCTAACCGCGGCATGGTTCCTCTCAAGTAGGTAAGTCCTCCAAGGGTACTACAGCTGGATATCATACCCTCCGCAATACACGCGTTGGACTTATTAAGAGTAAAACTCAGCCTAGCCAGCTGTATCATAAGAGCATCGTCATCATAGAGAAGGGGTAGTAGCAAATGCTACATAATGATATATAAATATATCTAGGTCGATGCTCCACACGAGTGTCACTAGTCCAGCTTGTTTCTACCACATTGAACCGACATTGGGACTACGTCTCCAAATAAGGGTTGGGTTGCCGCTGTCAGTGACCTCATCTATGGGCTTAACCCCATCTCCCTCGATGAATCCAGAACCACACTCCTGGATAATCCCTTAGTCAAAGGGTCATCAAGATTCTTTTCACAGACTTTACAAAGTCTAGAATCATAACTTTGCCTAGCAGGCGTTGTATTTATTTATCAAGTTCTTATTTTGTAATTAGTCCATCATATTGTTTGAAATTGACATTAGGTCATGATCTATGATCATAAAAGATCATAGTCTATGTCTGAAGAGATTGACCTTAATATCTGAACATTTCAAACTAATGTGGAACTAAAAATTCTGCAGTTATGCATATGCACATACATGAATGAAATTAATAATAGATACATGCAGAGCATAATAGGATTTCGTATCTTAAAAAAATATTTTCGTATCTTAAAATGTATTTCATACTTCATAATTCAAATGCATAAAATTTTTAAAATTCTTCTATTATAAGAGGTTACAAATTGGTTGCCTACAAAGGAGACCGTCCAAATTTAAATCGGTTGCCTACAAATGAGACCTTCCAAATTTAAATTGGTTGTCTACAAAGGAGACCTTCCAAATTTATGTTGCCATTTTCTAGTACCACCTCTTATACAAATAATAATAATAATAATATTTGTACATACGTGCTTTAAATTTTACAAGTGCATTCTTGCATAAAACCTTGTAATTAATCATGTAAAAAATGCAAGTTATCTAAAAAGATATATGAGCATTTATTGCAATATTCATCAAAATGCAATAAAAATGATGAACTTTACATTTGAAGATTTGAAATATAATCCACCATATAAAATAGAATTTTAAAAAATGCACCTCTTTGATTTGTTCGCTCATATATTGATCATTTATCATACTCGAGCGAGAGTACAGAGCTTCTGCTCAGATGAAGAAAGTTGCCCAAAAATAAAACCAATACTATGAAGAAATAATATGAAGATGAGAGAAGAGACTTGTTGTTTTTCTTGTTGTTTTTCCGAGAATGTGAAGGGCTGCTTATATAGGGGTCTTAGAGAGCCGTTACAAATCCTAGCAATCAATACAGTAGCGTACGCCATAATGTCGACCGTTACGCAATAAACCCGTAATTAATACGGTAACGTTCGCCATAATTATATAGCCATTATGCACGTATTAATTGCCGAGGAAAATAAAATATGTAAAACATGTTAAATTGCTTTTTCTTTAATAAAATATCCAACAGTCCCCTCCCCCAAAAGGCAATATTAACTGAAAACTCAGTAATTAATAATCAATAAATAAATCAAGAAATCATAAAACAAATATAGGTTGGGCAACCTTTCGTATCGTGAATTTGGGAGAGGTAGCTTCCGGCTTTGAACCTTTCCTTAGTGAGTTCATCGCCACCTGAGAGACATAATGGACTAGGCCTTGAATTAGGTCCCTTTAATCAGGTATTGAGCAAAGCGGGTTGAGCGTTAAAGGCCATGCTCACAATAAACCGACTCATGAGAGTTTCTAGGGGTTAGCCCAGCCCCCCTAACCGCGGCCATCACGGTTCCTCTCACGTAGGTAAGTCCTCAAAGGGTACAACAACCGTTTATTTAATACCCCCCATAATACACACGTTGGACTTATTAAGAGTAAAACTCAGCCTAGCCAGCTATATCATAAGAGCATCATCATCATAGAGAAGGGGTAGTAGCACAAGCTACATAGTGACATATGAATATATCTGGGTCGATGCTCCACACGAGTATCACTAGTCTAGCTTGTTTCTACCACATTGAACCAACATTGGGACTACGTCTCCAAATAAGGGTTGGGTTGCCGCTGTCAGTAACCTCATCTATGGGCTTAACCCCTTCTCCCTCGATGAATCCAGAATCACACTCCTGGATAATCCCTTAGTCAAAGGGTCATCAAGATTTTTCTCAGGCTTTACAAAGTCTAGAATCATAACTTTGCCTAGCAGGCGTTGTCTTTATTTATCAAGTTCTTATTTTGTAATTAGTCCATCATATTGTTTGAAATTGACATTAGGTCATTGTCTATGATCATAAAAAATCATAGTCTATGTCTGAAGATGTAAACACATAGTGTTTGTGCAGATTAGGATTTGACCTTAATATCTGAACATTTCAAACTAATGTGGAACTAAAATTCTGCAGTTATGCATACAAACTAATGTGGAACTAAAATTCTGCAGTTATGCATATGCACATACATGAATGAAATTAATAATAGATATATGCATAGCATTCAAGAGAACAATATATTTCATACTTCATAATTCATATGCATAATTTTTTTAAAAAAATTCTTCTATTATAAGAGGTTACAAAATGGTTGCCTACAAAGTAGACCTTCCAAATTTAAATCGGTTGCCTACAAATGAGACCTTCCAAATTAAAATTGGTTACCTACAAATGAGACCTTTCAAATTTAAATTGGTTGTCTACAAAAGAGACCTTCCAAATTTATGTTGCCATTTTCTAGTACCACATCTTATACAAATAATAATAATAATAAAATTATTATTTGTACATACGTGCTTTAAATTTTTCAAGTGCATTCTTGCATAAAACCTTGTAATTAATCATGTAATTGGAAATTTATCAAATAATTAAGATTATAGCATGAAATAAATCCGAATAAAATAAACAATTAAATCTGGTCTGATCGGGAGCATTTGTGTATTCACTGCCCTAGAAGATTGAGGACCCGCCTATCGGCCTGACGTAGATGATCCCTTCTCCCCTAGCGGTAAAAACCTCCGGAATCGGCCGGCCTCTGTACTCGGGCGAGAGTACAGAGCTTCTGCTCAGATGAAGAAAGTTGCCCATGTACATACGTGCTTTAAATTTTTCAAGTGCATTCTTGCATAAAACCTTGTAATTAATCATGTAACAAATACAAATTATCTAAAAGGACATATGAACATTTATTGCAATATCCATCATGATGCAATAAAAGAGATGAACTTTACCATTTATTGCAATATCCATCATGATGCAATAAAAGAGATGAACTTTACATTTGAAGATTTGAAATATAATCCACCATATAAAATAGAATTTTAAAAAAAATACACCTCTTTGATTTGGTTCGCTCATATATTGATCATTTATCATTAGGAAATATATGATGCAAGAAGCGTAATTAAAAAATGCATATGAATTTTTCTCATAATTCTGGACCTCTTATTCCAAACCAAAAACTCCTAAAGCGAAAAGATTAAAGTTTTACCCAGGTAGTTAGCCAGCGGACCTCTTATTCCAAACCAAAAACTCCTAAAGCGAAAAGATTAAAGTTTTACCCAGGTAGTTAGCCAGGTAAGGATAGTAATAGAGGTTGATCAAAGTAAAGCGAAAAGATTAAAGTTTTACCCAGGTAGTTAGCCAGGTAAGGATAGTAATAGAGGTTGATCAAAAATCAATTAAGTACATCGTTCCTTGCAGAGTGCGTTACGCAACCCCTAAACCTTGCCTTAGACACCAACTAATCCAATAAAACTTGAATCGGTTCACTCAATAAGTTTTTGTTCCTTAACAGTATATGTGAATAGTAACTTCAAAAAAAAAATATTTTCTGCAAACATTTAATTTGCCAAGCAATTATACTGCAAACATATGTTGGATAAGGCCGAGGAGGGGTTTACCTATTGATGTTCGAACCTCATGATTTAAATGTCGTGAGAGCAAAACCCATCTATAAAGCTTACACATTAAAGAGGATTAATGAAAATAAGCATTTAACAACTCAAATTAATCAGCAATAAACATGAGCAATTAATCACAGAGATAATCTTTACTTTTAAAATAGGCTTTAGAAACCAAATTTTCATAGAACAATAATTGTATTTTTATGAGCAAAGAAAAATAATTCTCTGATGAACAGTGCTCTATGTAAGCATTAAGTAGATTTTTTTTAAAAAATAAAATGAACATTAAAACTATTTTTAAATTAACAATAACGTTTTTTTAAATAAATGAACAGTAACATCCTAAAAATAAATGAACAGTAACGTTCTTAAAAATAAATAAACAGTAACTTTTAATTATTTATATATATATATATATATTTTAAAATAAAACAACAACTACTTAATCAAAAGATAAAAAATAATTAGCAGAGACTATTTCGGGTGAACAGTAACAGAAAAGAATTTTTTTAACGAAAAATAACTGAAATAATATGAACAATAATTTTTCGGGTGAACAATAACCAAAAACAATTTTTTTTAAACAATGTTAACAGCAGATATATGAATATATCTAGATGAACAGTAACATAAAAAGATGATTTTTTCGGATGAACAGTAGACTATTCTAATGAACAATAACTTTGGAAATAATTTTTTTTCCCGAATTTAAATCAAAAGCTATAAACTTATCAATCTTCTAGAATGTTGGAAATTTATCAAATAATTAAGATTATAGCATGAAATAAATCCGAATAAAATAAATAATTAAATCTGACCTGATCGGGAGCAGTCGTGTATTCACTGCCCTAGAAGATTGAGGACCCGCCTATCGCCCTGGCGCACATGATCCCCTCTCCCCTAGCGGTAAAAACCCCCGGAATCGGCCGGCCTCTGTACTCAGGCGAGAGTACAGAGTTTCTGTTCAGATGAAGAAAAAAACCAATACTATGAAGAAATAATATGAAGAGGAGAGAAGAGACTTGTTGTTTTTCTTGTTGTTTTTCCGAGAATGTGAAGGGCTGCTTATATAGGGGTCTTAGAGAGCCGTTACAAATCCTAGCAATCAATACAGTAACGTACGCCATAATGTCGACCGTTACGCAATAAACCCGTAATTAATACGGTAACGTTCGCCATAATTATATAGCCATTATGCACGTATTTATTGCTGAGAAAAATAAAATATGTAAAACATGTTAAATTGTCTTTTCTTTAATAAAATATCCAACAAGATGTCTCATGTGTGGCAGTTTTCAGGCAAAATCGCCTCTTTTTAGAGGCGATTTTGCCTGAAAGCTGCCACAAATGAGACATCTGTGGCAGCTTTCAGTCACTTTCCCCCTCAAAAACGGGCAACCAAACGGGCCCTAATTGCAGATAGACATTTTACCCTATACATGGTTAGTCACTTGTCATATCAAAATTCCTTATTAGCACTTGGATCCTCTGATGTCAAAACGAACCTATGCTATTTTATATTCATCAACTTGATGCCACGTAACATGAATGCGTGGCACAGATCTCCCATACGTTAAGTGTCATATTCTGTTGTATGGTTCTAATAACCGAGAGAAAACATTGTTTGGACAACAAAGGATCATGTAAGTGCTACTGAATTTCTTTTTGGGATAATAAGTGATTAATTAGCCTGTTTCCAAGAACTTCAAAGTGTGCAAATTCATTTCTCATATTCCAATATTTGATAAGAATATTAATGCGGTGTAAATTGCAAATTAGATGTCGCCGCCGAAGGGCATGACCAGGACTACGTCAAGATTTGGAATGAATTTCGAGGGAATTCCCTACGTCAATGGGATGATTACGCGAGAAGAAATCCAGAAGGTCTGGGCTGAGGTCTTCGACAAATTACTGGGAGGACCCTCGAACTAGTGTTTTGTATTTTCGCTCCATCAGCAGTCAAACAACCGAGAGTTGAGGCAAACAAATTAAATTAGTTTTGTGTAATAAACTATGCTTTACCAGAGAAGAACTTTGGTGCCATTTCGATGTTCAAAATAACTTTTTTTTTTTCCTTCCGAGTTTAAGGTTGGAAGTTGCTTTCGATCTCCATAGTTTCTGGTGTTAATCTGTTATATATACTATCTTCTATTTTTTTTATTGTTTATAAAAAAATTAGGGTAGATTTCAGAGAACGGGAAAATTTGCAAAATAGACCGTTTTTATAAAGTAATTAGCGAAATAGACCGTTTTTTAAAGTAATTAGCAAAATAGACCGTTTTTTGGCAAAAGAGGTCGATTTTGAAAAAGGGTTCAGAAAACATACGGGACTACTAGTCCCGTATGTTTTGTTAACAAACAGAAAATATACGGGACTAGTAGTCCCGTATATTTTCTGAGTGAGATTAAACATACGGGACTAGTAGTCCCGTATGTTTTCTGAACCCTTTTTCAAAATCGACCTCTTTTGTCAAAAAACGGTCTATTTTGCTAATTACTTTTAAAAACGGTCTATTTCGCTAATTACTTTATAAAAACGGTCTATTTTGCAAATTTTCCCTTTAGAGAACTCCCCTTAAGTTTGGGCATTTCTCAGATAAACTCCATTAACTTTCAAAATGTCTCAAAACCATGGGTCTCAGGAAGCTCCCTTCAACTTTCAACATTTTCCAAAAATCCCTATACGACGTTAACTGCAATTTTCAAATGGGTGGGAAATATTTTGCAGGTTTGAGAATCCAAAACTTGTTGAGGTTTCATGATATTTTAGAAGTTAAGGGGGTTACCTGAGAATTGGTAAAACTTAAGGGGACCTTCTGAGATTTACCCAAAAATTTACTATGGACCTTTACTGCATTGACATGGCCTAAACAAATCAAGTTATATCTGGAAAAAAAACTATATTCTTTCACATGAAAATTTAGGTACACATTAAAAGTGGCTAATTACCAGATTGATATTTTTCTTGACCTTTTTTACCACTTTGATATTTTTTTCTTGCTCCAGCATCATTTTAGTATTTTTTTTCTTGGCCCATTGTGCAAACACACCAAAAAGTGGAAAACCGGATGAAAAATTAGCTAATTACTAACGTGGAGCGTTTTAAAGCATAATTATTTTGATGATTAGGGTTATATGAAGCCGTGAGAAGCACTTCTCTCCCTCTTTCATTCAAAATTAGTTTAAAAATCAGGGAAAAAGAAGAAGAAAAAGGGCATGTTGAACCCTCCACCAAATATTATTATTATTATTCAATCCACCTCTTTTTGAATTTGAGCTTGAACTTAAAGAGGACACTTTACTGAATATTCAAGAAATTTAAAGTTGATGAATGTGAAATTAAAAAGAGAGAACTTTAATTTAAGCTCTAACCTAATTTTGTTCTAATTATGAATGAAAGAGGTATAGGAGTGTTTCTCACGGCTTCCACTAACCCTAATCAACAAAATAATCACACTTTAATGTACTTCAAACCAGCAATTTACCCCCTTTTTTTTTACCAGTGACCAACTTTTGTGTCTGTTTGCGCCAAGAAAAAAATAACTAAAATAATGTCATAGCAAGGAAAAAAAACCAAAGCGATAAAAGGGTCAAATAAATACCTTTATAATTTAACCACTTGAAATGTGTACATATATTTCATGTGCAAGGTGTTGGGTATCAACTCAAACTCTAAGTTAGTATAGTGTTTTTAATTCTCTGTAGAACTTCACGAGAATTAGATAGGGTTAGAGATCTATCATGATTAGAAGTTTGGGTTCCATAATGATTATAAGGTTGAATCTTATTCCAATTAAGAATTAGAGTAGAGATAAGATTTTGGTTTCTCTATATATGTCCTTCTATTGTTAGAGGAAAAACTAAGAAGAAAAAGAAAAAGAAGTGTAGAGAGAAAGAGAGAGAGAGAGAGAGGGGGTTTGGCAGTTTTTGTCTGTGCAAAAGATTATAATTTGGAGGTGATAGTGTATTGATTTTGATCCCGTAGTTTTTCTCTGTTGAGGATTTTTCATGTTAAATCTTGTGTGATTTTATTTGCTGCGTTTGATAGTTTTTTTAGAGTTTTTGCGAGATCTAAAAATTCCCCACAAGTGGTATCAGAGCGGGGTTCGACGGTTTGTAGATGTTTGATCGGTGCGCGATTCGTGAAGGCGTCAGCGGTCGAAGCGCGGTGGTCGAAATCGAGGAAAAAACTTACTGTAGCTATGGTACTGTAGCAGGAATATTGTAGCGGTATTGTTCATACAGATCCGATGGTTGATGTTGCTTTGTCTTTTGATCGAGGATTTGGAGGCGGATTTTGGTGATCCAGAAGTCGTTCCTAGGATTTTTCGATGTGCTGAGTTCGTTTTTGACGTCGATTTTATCAAATTCAATCTATACAGTGTAGGCGTCAAAAAATGCTGAGAGGTATCCAAACACAGCTCAAAAGGAAGTCATCCAAAATGTCAAACAAAAAATGCTGAGAGGTATCCAAACACAGCTCAAAAGGAAGTCATCCAAAATGTCAAAAAGAACACAAGTATAGACTGTCTCGCATGCGAGACAGTCTACTGTCTCGCGCAGGGCGAGACAGACTTTTACTGTCTCGCCCACGCGAGACAGTCTTTACTGTCTCGCGGGCGAGACAGACTTTTACTGTCTCGCACATGAGACAGCTCCTCAGCAGGGCCAAAACTACTTCGCATAACCCAACACGTGCACTAACGATTCAAAGAATGTGGCGAAACGTCGTGGGCGAGAATCACGTGATAACTGCCAAATAACGAGTAAACGTGGAAAGCGAGTTACAGGCGAAATGTCAGAATTTCGTTTTTGAGACAGTGTTTACTGTTCGTCGCGTGGCCGCGATAGACAAAGCTACTGTCTCGCCCCCGAGACAGCAAACACTGTCTCGGAAGCCGAGACAGCAAATGCTGTCTCGCGAGCTTGTTTTCCGCCAACTGTTCCTGGAGGTTATAAATACCCCCCGAAGGCCAATTTTGAAGGGGGCTGATCATTTTGAGCACTTCAGAGCAGACAGAGCAGAGTTCTTGAGCTTCCGGCAATCCCTTAAAATTGAGCTTTGACTTGATTTCAAGAAGAACGACTATCTTACTTTGATAAGATATCGTTTCAAATTCTCACTTCGATAAACGAAGGAAGAATCATCAAACCCCTCACGATTCAATCAGAATCTGTGATTTGGTGGTCCACGAGTCAAAGCGATCCCGGCGAATTCCTCAACAGAACCGACTTTTGACTCAAACAAGCTGGCGACCACAGTGGGAGCCAACGGTCTCGCTGCCGAGACCGTCGTGTCGCAGCCGATCAAGATTCCAGTTGAATCCATGGTCGAATACGAATTCGACCAAACCAAGTTTGAGAAATATCTCTCATCATCCTCTTCAAGATCTTCATTGTCTCGCAAGTACAAGAGGATCTCACTATTGAAGAAGACTTCCATGCCAAAGAAGGCACAGAATGAAGACTCTCGCCTGATTGTTGCTGAGGATTCTACTCACAACCTCTCTGCTCATAATGGCTCTTCGCCAAGTAAAGAGTCATTAAATCAAAGCCCACCGGCATTGACAAAAAGAGCTCGTCAGAGACAACGCCAACGCCGCGCTCGCCAAATGGCTAAGGCCTTGGAACAAACCGATGGGGTTCGTTATCACGCGGACCTAGAGTCGAGGAGACATCGAGTGGTTCAGTTGTCTCAACAACCAATCACTCATATCTCTGCTAAAATAACGACGGATGAATGGACTTTTGTCAAGAGGGCTCGCTCGACCCTCAAAGAACGTATACAAAAACGTCGTGCAAACGCTGCTCATGCCCGTGCTCTCTTACAACAAAGACGAGAAAGGAACAAGAAAACAGTGGCCAAAGAACCGCCAAAACTCTGCAAAATTTGGATTCCAAAGTTTGGAGTTAAACAAAATCAGCATTCGGAGCCCGTTAAGACTCCATACCCGCAAGGGGGTGGTTTTGAACGTGCGACTCCCGACATAACCTTGGATCGCTCAAAGACAGAAATAAATTGTCTTGAGAATGCCAACAAGGTTTTACACCCCCAGAAGAAGACGCATTCACCAAATGATATCGTCATACCTGGGAGGTCATACCAACAGACGATAAGATTTTTCGGCAATCATACCGATGAATCATACTATCAAGCTGGGGGTATGAACAAAACTCGAAAGAGAACTGTTCAGGAAATGAGCTCTCATTGTCCCTGTGCGCGACTTATTAGAGCAATGCTATCAGAATGTGATTGTTTCAAACGAGAGGCCATTCCACGAAGAGTCTCGGAGTTCCATAGTTTTTACACCGAAATGTCGAAGCCTAAGCCAAAACATTTCCGCAAGAGAAAATCAGCTGCCCAAGATGATAAATTCCCTGAAGTCACCATCAACGTGGCTGATAAAAGAAAGTCTAAGCGGCATTCAAGTGACTCAAATCCCGACTTTTCCCCGAGAGGAAAAGTCAATCCAAGAATTGCTCAAAGGATGTCTCGACTCCGATTAGGAGCCATCAGACGCAGAGATTACAAAAGAATGCAAGAAGGAATGTCCTCGGAGGATGAATTCTCGGACACTTGTTCTGCAATCGCTTCTGATGATACAATGTCTAGCACAGGACAAATCAGAGAAGTATTCACAATCACTGCTGATCAGTTCACTCAAATACTTCAGGAAGCTCTAGCCAAACAACGTGAAGAAATTAGAGCTGAAGTGAAGACAGAAATGAAGTTGGCTATCCAACAAATGAGAGAACTGTTAACTCAACAGCCTTCCATGTCCCTATCCAAGAGAATGGGATTCAATACCGTACCCGTCAAAATTCAATCTGATTAACTTCACACCGTTTGAGGGGAAGAGTTCGCTGATTCAACACTTGATTTATTTCAAGTCTCATTTGGGCATGATCTCTGAAAACGAGGCTTTAATGGTCCGGATCCAAGTGAATGGAATTCAATACCGTACCCGACAAAATTCAATATGATTAACTTCACACCGTTTGACGGGAAGAGCTCGCCTATTCAGCACTTGATTTATTTCAAGTCTCATTTGAGTATGATCTCCGGAAATGAGGCTTTAATGGTCCGGTCATTCATTGGCACCCTTCGTGGGCCCGCCTTCGATTGGTACCGACGGCTCAAGCCAGGGAGCATTAATTGCTGGGATGACATAGAAAGTTTGTTCCTCAGCAACTTCTTCGATGATGACACCGAAGTATCAATCGGAACCCTTCTGGATGAAAAACAAAAAGACGGGGAGTCAGTCGACAATTTTGTCAAGCATTTCGTAACAAGGTAATGAATTGCAGAGACCCTGTTACAGAGGAGTTCATCCTGCAAACATGCCATAATAATCTCTCCATCGATGTCCTGGAAACCCTGGGGGTCGTACCATCCAAAACTTGGAAAGATTTGAAAATGCACGGCGAACAAGCTGAACACTTTCTTAAAAGAAAGAAAGCTGAGAGAAGCCAACCGACAACATCTACAATCGCTAGGAACGCGACTCTCGATCCGAGGTTTCAGAAGGAGTATTCTTTCGAAGATGATGAAGCTCCAGCCATATTGGAATACCTCCTCGCCAACGACAAAATCGAGCTACCGCCTATTAAAGATCAGGAGGGTGCTAAGATGATTACAGATCTAAACTACTGTGCATACCACAGAAGGGTTCTTCATCCCACTAATATTTGCTTTGGACTCAAAAACAAAATCCAAGCCCTAATTGACACCGACGTCATAACGGCAAAACAAGCCGATTAAAGACGACCTAACTCCATTGGATACACGAGTATAAACTATTTTCCTTCACTCCGATGAGTATACGAGTATAAACTGCTTCTCCATCTCACTCCGAAAAGTATACGAGTATAAACTGCTCCTTAATACTCCAAAGGTATATGAGTTTAAACTATTTCCTTTCTTTCACGGGAAGTTCCTGGAGAGCGCCATGCGTAGTACTCTTAAGGATAACCTGATCATGCAGCCAAATGTAATGATAAACCCAGTTTCATAAGAAAAACTGGGGGTAGATGGTTCATGTAAACGAGAAGTTCTCGGAAGAATGCTATATGTAATTTTCTTAGGGATAACCCGATCATTACAAACAAAGTGATAAACACTACATCCCCACGGTGATTTCCGAATACTCTTTTGCTGAGGTGAGATTCGATCACTTCGTTGGATCAGTCTTTCCTCACAAAATTCTCTCTTGGTCAAACCTTTAAACAGTTAGGACCAAAGCCAAAATCCCCTCTCGATTCCTTCCATGAACGAGAGGTCCACAAATCGAAAGATCAAACCTTTAAACAGTCAGGATTATTCAAACCAGTCCAGATCCTCTAAGTGGAGATCCCACTTTGAGTTTTTTTTGCACCAGGAGATAGGATATAAAATTCTTCCTCTCCATCATCGGGTTCATCTCTACCAACAAACAAGAGACCAGGAGATAGAATATAAAATTCTTCCTCTCCATCATCGGGTTCATCTCTACCAACAAACAAGAGACCAGGAGATAGAATATAAAATTCTTCCTCTTTATCATCGGGTTCATCTCTACCAACAAAAAAAGAGACCAGAATACTCCAATAAGTACACGAGTCTAAACTGTTTCCCTACCATCAACAGGAAGTTTCTGGAGAATATCACTCAAAATATTCTTAAGAATAACCTGGCTACCTCCCAATGGGTATACGAGGTTAAACTATTTCCTGAGAACTCAAAATAAATGAGTATAAACTGTGTTCCTATGAAGACTGATACAGTGATTAACAATGCAGTATCAATTTGATGACAAAAGCTGAATTCACAAGTACAAATTTCAGCTTTAATTCAAGATCTCGACAACGGTCAAGCGATGAACGCCATGCCGAAAGGACCTTAGCTATTCTACAAAGCACTAAATAGACTGAGAGACAAAGAGATCAAGTGTTGAAGCCATCTACAGGTTCTTCTATACGATCTACCCAACCAAGCATTGAAAGGATCTTATCCAAAGCATCCCAGAACTCCTCTATAAAAGATTGAGTCTGGAATACTTTGGAGGGGGTATCTGTAGGTGTCAAAAAATGCTGAGAGATATCCAAACACAGCTCAAAAGGAAGTCATCCAAAATGTCAAAAAGAACACAAGTATAGACTGTCTCGCACGCGAGACAGTCTTTACTGTCTCGCACGCGAGACAGACTTGACTGTCTCGCCGTGCGAGACAGTCTTTACTATCTCGCGGGCGAGACAGACTTTTACTGTCTCGCCCAGTTAAAACGAAAACTGCCTGACGGTTACTGTTTCCGAGACAACATTTACTGTCTCGCGGGCCGAGACAGCAAACACTGTCTCGCCCGCCGAGACAGCAAACACTGTCTCGGCAGCCGAGACAGCAAATGCTGTCTCACGAGCTTGTTTTCCGCCAACTGTTCCTGGAGGTTATAAATACCCCCCGAAGGCCATTTTTGAAGGGGGCTGATCATTTTGAGCACTTCAGAGCAGATAGAGCAGAGTTCTTGAGCTTCCGGCAATCCCTTGAAATTGAGCTTTGACTTGATTTCAAGAAGAACGACTATCTTACTTTGATAAGATATCGTTTCAAATTCTTACTTCGATAAACGAAGGAAGAATCATTAAACCCCTCACGATTCAATTAGAATCTGTGATTTGGTGGTCCACGAGTCAAAGCGCTCCCGGCACAGGCAAAGATCCCACGCAAGCAGCGATCCAAACAACGATCCTGCGTTTGTTTCTCAAGAGTTGTAATTTTTCCTTTTGTTGTGTAAAAGGAGTCTTATAAAAAGGCTATTCCTTTTTTGAATTTATTGTAATCGACCGAAGATATAATGAATTCCATGACAAAGTCAACTTTTGACGCAAACATACAGTGACTGATTTGAATTTTAATTGTGGTTAGAGGATGATGACTTCTTCGTGTCGAAGTTTGATATTTCGCTATTCAATGGCAAGATAAATTTTACAGTATGACAGTACACGGTTCAAGATATTCTTGTGTAGCAGGGTGTTGATCAAGTTTTAGAGGATAAGAAACTTGAGTGATTGAAGGATGTTGAATGAAATTCTATGCAAAAGAGGACGGTTAGCACAATTCGTTTGACACTCGCCCCCGAGATCAAGTATAATGTTATGCAAGAGACCACACCAAGAGGGTTGTGAAAAAGGCTCGATGAGATTTATGCGTCAAAGTCGATGACCAACTGATTGTATTTGAAAATAGATCTTTATTCGTTGAAGATGGAAGAAGGTACTACAATTCAAGACCACGTCAATGCCAATCAGCTAGTTTGCCAACTTATAAATGTTGATGAGGAGATTAAAGAAGAGGAGCATGCGCTATTCTTATTGTCTTCCTTGCCGAAGTCGTACAAGCCGTTAGTTAAGACGATAATTTTAGGGAAGCAGACTTTGAAGTTCGATGATGTGACAGCACTCCTACGTGAAAATGAAAGAATGATGGGAAAGGAGAGCGCATCTAATGGTGGTGAGAGTGCACTAGCTTTTGAAGGTTCTAATCGAGGGAGGAGTATGAGAAGATGTGACAGTTATCGAGGAAGGTCAAAATCTCAGGCCTGAGACGACAGCGAAAAGAATTGTTATTATTGTGAAGAGAAGGATCACATTCAGTTCAGATGTTCCCAGATGCGTGATGATTTGAAGAGTATTAGACAGATGAAGCTTTAAGAAAATGGGAAGAAGGCGGACTCCTTGGTGGTTGTGTGTGATGAAGATGTGGTTTTATTAATGCAGAGTACATGTACTGATGCGAGTAACACTTGGGTGTTAGATTCTGCAGCCTCTATGCACGTTTGCAACAATGAAAATTATTTTAACACATTGAAGACAGATAAAAAATTTGACGACGTGATTGTTAGAAATAACAAGAAGATGAAGGTTGAAGGTGTTGGAAGTGTTCGCCTCAAGCTTCACACTGGAAAGGTCGGAATTCTTCATCATGTGAGATATGTGCCGTCATGTGGTGCTAATTTAATTTCGTTGGGTGAGATGGCATCACGTGGGGTACAAGTATGTGGGTGAAGGAGAATGATGCAATGTGTATAGAGATAGTGATTTGATTTTGCGAGAGAGGAAGAATAGCAACCATATTTGCTATTTAGATGGGCGATCCGTTAATAGTGTAGATTACTCTTCTCAGACACTTTTCCGCAAGGGAGAGATGAAGAACAAGATGAAGAGAGTGAGTTTTTCTGAATCCGTTGAGACACTTGGAGATTTTTCGTCGAGGGAGCATATGTTGGGTATCAACTCAAACTCCAAGTTAGTATAGTGTTTTTAATTCTTTGTAGAACTTCATGAGAGTATCAACTCAAACTCCAAGTTAGTATAGTGTTTTTAATTCTTTGTAGAACTTCATGAGAATTAGATAGGATTAGAGATCTATCATGATTAGGAGTTTGGGTTCCATCATGATTAGGAGTTTGAATCTTATTCTAATTAGGAAGTTAGGTTAGAGATATGATTTTGGTTTCCCTATATATGTCCTTCTATTATTAGAGGAAAAACTAAGAAGAAAAAGAAGAAGAAGTGTAGAGAGAAAGAGAGAGAGAGTGTGTGTTTGACAGTCTTTGTCCGTGCAAAAGATTATAATTTGGAGGTGATAGTGTATTGATTTTGATCCCGTGGTTTTTCTCTGTTGAGAGTTTTCCACGTTAAATCTTGTATGATTTTATTTGCTACGTTTAGTGTTTTTTTTTTGAGTTTTTACGAGATCTAAAAATTCTCCACACAAGGATATAATTTTTTTCCAAAATAAAACATGGTTTGAGATGAATAGAAAAATTGTTTTCCTTTTGTTTGTTTTTCCCCTCTTTTACCCTCAGATGCTTCCATATGGTTCACTAATTTAACTATGTGTAGGCATAACAAATATTGAGATCCATTCCTTCAGATTAAGTACAATGCAATAGGAATTTATTTGGCTAAAATTAAGTTGTGTCGGGATAAAATATAAAATATAATTCTGAACTCTCATCATAACTTTAGAGTTTTGATGTAATGATTAGAGGGAATTTAAGTTAGTATCAGAGCAACCCTTGTTTAAATCCTAATGACAATGAATTTAAAACGGATTTTCTAAAAATTGATGTTGTGTGGGTCCAGGTTTCGGTCCATTAAAAGTGTGCTCAATCTGTGGAGGCATGTTAGAATATAAAAACATAATTCTCAACCCTTAGTATAACTTCAAAGTTTTGATCTAATAGTCAGAGGGATCTTAAGATGATGATCATTTAGGAAATTGGAAGTGCAAGAACAAAAGGGAGCTCATGGGTGATGATAATTTCTTTAATGCTCTTGTGTCTAGTGAGAATAATAAATTTACCTAAAAGGTTCAAAACCTTTTGTTTTCTAGTATCAATATAATTATAAACGAAAGAAGTTATACAGTTTGAGTTCAACAAATATGTTACTAGATATTTCTCAAATTTTCTAGAGTTGAACGAAATGAAAGAGCGAATATATAATCCAATCTATGAAGTCCAAATCATGTATTCATGGATTCACGTTGAACCATTCTAAATATTGCTGTTTTCATGTAGCTTCTGTAGAAAAATATTTCAGAATTGTGGTGATCAAGGAAATAAAGGAGCTTAGTTCGGCATTCAAATTGAAATAGTCTGAGAGATAGATTGGTATCTGCTGATAAATATGAAGACAAGGAAGAGGCAGAACTAGAGAAGATTGTTGAGTTTTGTTTGTTGGAAAATTTGTAAAAAAAAGACAATGAAAGAATTAAATGTTTTATTCTCTTAATCTCGATTACAATTTAGATTCCCGATTACAAAACAGAAGAGAATCGACAGAGATCCTCCCCTTTGTTTAATTCTGGGTTCTTCATGGTGGCGATGAAGTACCTCCCTCGAATGCTTACGTCGAGTTTGCTCTCTGTTGACGATCCGACGTTTCGATTCACTGGAACGATATCTTCTCCTCACGATTTGACGCTGTGGAGAACTTGCAAAGCAAGTTTGAAACTCTTAATGAGTTAGGGAACTCTGAGCGGGTTATAACTCTATGGAAGAGTTGATTGATTTAACCGAAAATTTGTTTGTAAGCCAAGTTTGATGAAAGCTCCTGTTGCCGAAGAATGCTCTGAGCTCTCCTAAGATAAATGTCGCTCTCCCTTAAAGATGATCTGCTAAAAGATCTCTTCTTTGCTACTGAAAAGAGGATCAATCCGAGAGCCCGAACTCAATTGAGTTTCCCGCTATTTATAGGGGATTAAAGGGTATAACTACCCCCTTAATTCGCTCCTAAGTGGGGCTGAATGGGGTGTAACCGCCCACTTAAATAGCTCCCCAAATCATGGGGAAAACGATTTTGAAACCGTTCAGTTCGTGCTTTGAACGAGTCAAACGCTGAAAAATAGTGTTCAGGGCCCGAACTCTGCATTTTAGACTTGAAATGCAGAGTTGGGCCTATTTTGATGGCTGAACACACAGGTCGCGCTACGTTGTAAATCTGAAACGTAGAGTTGGGACGCAGAGATGAACTCCGCGTTTTGAGTCCACGAACTCTGCGTTTTTAATTGGAGCGCTGGGGATGACCTCTGCGTTTTGACTCTGAAACGTGGGCATGACCTCTGCGTTTTGATGTTGTAACACAAGGATGACCTCTGTATTTTGATGGTGTAACGTAGGGATGACCTCTGCGTTTTGAGTCTGAGACGCAAATGTGAGCTCTGCGTCTTGATTTGAAGAGACCGTCAATTTGTAGTCACTTTTGCTAGAGTGTTGCAAAGAGCGTCATCTTGTAATCTTCATCTTGGCTCCTTAAAAATATGAGAGTCGTCAGATGGTAACTCCCGATGTTGATTGTAAAGGCTGTTGAACTAGAGCTTTCATCGATTGTTATGAAGCTCGTCAGATTGTAACCTTCATCGATCTACATAAAAGTCTTCAAATTATAGCCATCTGGAAGTCGTCAGATTGTAACTTCCATCATCGGTGTTTGATGAGGATTAGCTATTTGCAGTGATTTTTAGATAACCTACAAGTTTTTTCAAACCCCATACTTGAAAAAGGGTTCACTAGTGATCACCTTCTATTTTCCTAAAAAATCTCTTGCTGCAGAGATAAGACTTGTTAATCATTTTTGAAATAGTTGTGTAAACTTTAAAAATGTCACATAACCCCCTTAATTTTTGTCTAGATACCTCCCTAACTAATAACATTCAATCTATTTCAGCACATGCGTCCAAATGAGTAAAATACCCCTGACAGAAAAACCCATCCTATGTCCTTTTTAATAATTTTAGAGGTAACTTTTACAGAACCTCCTTAAGTTTAGTCCATTTTTGACCAAAATGCTCTTGATTAATTAAGTGTGGGTTCACATCTGAACATATATAACTGCAATATTTGCTCATATTTTGAGTTGAAAATTGTGAGATATTGTCACGCCTCGGGCCCACGGGCCCGTTGGCGGCTGCAAGCCGTGGGTTCACGGAGAGCCAACTCGTAGGTTGGCTAAATCCACAGTCAAAATGCTAGTACTAGTTGTTCTTGGGCCTTGAGCTTCTCTATTTAAGCCACTAGCATTTCTTTACATTAGTCCATGTGAGACTAAAGTGGGGGTGTCACAATCACCCCACCTCACAAAGATGACGTCCTCGTCGTCACGACATGATAATTGACACATCCCAGTATCACTATCAGGTGATGTGGACTCTAGAGGTGGCTCATATGGTCTTTAGAGGTGGCTCCCACTGTATCCACACGGTGTAACACTTAGACCCATATAGCACTTAGCTCCACACTTCCGGCTGTCAACTGCTCTGATACCATTTGTCACGCCCCAGGGCTACGAGCCCGTTGGCACGTGCGAGCCGTGGGCCACGGAGAGGAACTCGTGGGTTGGCTAAATCCACCGCCAAAATGTTAGCACTAGTTGTTTTTGGGCATTGGGCTTCTCTATTTAATCCACTAATATTTCTTTATACTAGTCCATGTGGAACTAAAGTGGGGATGTCACCGATATCATTTATGATTGAAAGGGTAAATCAAGTAAAGATTGAGTAAGAATTTCAAATAGCATCAGTTTCTTTCGATACCTTTGCTTTACCATCCTCAAAAATTTTCTCTAAACATTCTCTTAATTATTTCTCTTACAATTTGAGCCATTTGCAAAATTTAATATCTTTCTAAAGGATTGCATATTTTAATTTAAAATAGTAATTTTGTAAATTGCAATTCTATCTAGTAAGCTTGATAGTATATATATATACTGTGCAATTAAATATTTAATTAATGGATATATAATGCAATATACATGTACACGTAAATGATTTGGGTTCATGAACAAATATCTAATAGGATTTCATGATTATTCAGTATAAGGAGGTTTCCACTTTTATAGACTCTGGATTCATTGTTTTGCCCAAGGTATTTGTCATCTATATATGCAACGTATTTGACAAAGGGTTTTAGCTATATAACTTGAGAGTGAGAGACAAGAAAATACTGCGAGAAACAATTCAACAGTTCCTTCTGGATTCCTTTTCTTTATCATGTTTATGTGCTTTTTTTAGTTTGCAAAATGTTTCATCTGGTGCTGTAGGAGGATAAGAAGTGTCTCATCGTCCTTTTGAAGCTCAGAATCCAATCCCATAAAACCAGGACTAATGGATAAGGTAACACAAAATGAAATCAGTAATTTATTTGTATTCTCAGATCGATCATAAAATTGAAGTTAAATTTAATGAGTGCAAGTTTCTTGCCCTTATAGAAAGTTTTGCCCATCATATTTTTTCCCCCTTACTAGAGTAATTCCCATCCTCTCAACACTCATTTCCAATTGCATATTTTAATGTACTACAGTTATTTGTTTTTTTTAAATCATCCCTTCAGTTTTGACAGTAGTTTTTAAATATGAAGACACTCCTACAATCTTAGGGACAAATCCTCAGCCTGAACTGCTACAAGATCACAAGGTATAACTTCTTCATGCACATCGCAAACCCAAGCAGTGTTTTATGATTAATTGCAGATAGACAGTTTACCCTATATACAGCGTTAGACACTTATTATATCAAAATTCCTTAATAGCACTCAGACCCTCTGATGTCGAAACTGTTAGAATTAATATAAAACTATAATCCTCTATATTTACCATAACTTCGGAGTTTTTGTGTAATGATTAGAGGAACAAAATTTAAGATGGTATCAGAGCAACCCCGGTTCAAATCCCACCGGCCACGAATTAAATGCGGATTTCTAAAAATTGACACCGCTACATGAGTCCAGGTTTCGACCCATAAAAAAGGCGCTCGACCTGCGGGGGGCATGTTAGAATTAATATAAAACTATAATTCTCGACCCTCACCATATCTTCAGAGTTTTGGTGTAATGGTTAGGGGAACTAAATTTAAGAGAAACAAATTTCTGCTATCTATATTCATCAACTTGATGTCGTGTAACATGAATGTGTGGCAGAGATCCCTCATACGTTAATATCTGTTGCATGATTTTAATAACCGAGAGAAAACTTCGTTTGGACAGCAGAGGAGATAATCCAAGTGCTAACAAATTTTTTTAGGGATGATAGGTGACTTGCCCGTTTTTCACGAATCTCAAAGTATACAGTTTCATTTCTCATATTCCAATATTTGATAAGTATATTGATGCGGTGTAAATTGCAAATTAGATGTGGCGGCCGAAGGGCATGACCAGGACTATGTCAAGATTTGGAATGAATTTCGAGGGAATTCCCTACGTCAACGGGATGATTACGCGAGAAGAAATCCAGAAGGTCTGGGCTGAGGTCTTCGACAAATTACTGGGAGGACCCTCGAACGAGTACTTGTATTTTTGCTCCATCCGCAGTCTAACAACCAAGAGTTGAGGCAAACAAAATTAGTTTTGTGTAATAACTATGCTTTACAAGAGAAGAACTAAATTTGGTGCCATTTCGATGTTCAAAATAACTTTTTTTTTCCTTCCGAGTTTAAGGTTGGAAGTTGCTTTCGATCTCCATAGTTTCTGGCGTTAATCTGTTATATACTATCTTCTATTTTTTATTGTTTATAAAAAAATTAGGGTAGATTTCAGAGAACATCCCTTAAGTTTGGGCATTTCTCAGATAAACTCCGTTAACTTTCAAAATGTCTCAATACCATGGGGTTCTTAGGAAGCTCCCTTCAACTTTCAAATGGGTGGGAAATATTATGCAGGTTTGAGAATCCAAAACTTGAGGGAGGTTTCATGATATTTTAGAAGTTCAGAGGGTTACGTGAGAATCAGTAAAACTTAAGGGGACCTTATGAGATTTACCAAAAAATTTACTATGGTCCTTTACTGCATTGACATGGCCTAAACAAACCATGTTATATCTGAAAAAAACTATATTCTTTCACATGAAAATTTAGGTACACCTTAAAAGTGGCTAATTACCAGATTGATATTTTTCTTAACCTTTTTTTTACCACTTTGGTATTTTTTTCTTGCTCTAGCATCATTTTAGTATTTTTTTTCTTGGCCCATTGTGCAAATATACCAAAAAGTGGAAAACCAGATGAAACATTAGCTATTTGAGTTCAACAAATATGTTACTAGATACTTCTCAAATTTTCTAGAGTTGGAAGAAATGAAAGAGCGAATAATCCAATATTTGAAGTCCAAATCATGTATTCATGGATTCACATTGAACCATTCTAAATATTGTTGTTTTCATGCAGCTTCTGTAGAAAAATATTTCAGAATTGTGGTGATCAAGGAAATAAAGTAGCTCAGTTCGGCGTTCAAATTGAAACGGTCTGAGAGATAGATTGGTATTTACCGTTAAGTATGAAGACAAAGAAGAGGCAGAACTAGAGAAGATTGTGAAGAAATTACAGAAACTCAGAAGAATCAGGAAAACCAGGCGGCGGTCGACCGGTCCGGTCGACCGGATCGGCATACAAAGGTGGTCGTCGACGGTGGCGGTCCGACGCGAGGGGTTCTCTGGATTTTGGATTTTCTACTGGGAGCTGGTCGGTCGACCGGGCCGGTCGACCGGAATTGATCGCGGGTCGACCGGTCCGGTCGACCGACGCTGTTTTGGGCTGGGCTTCAGGTTTTCGACCCGATTCGTTTTGTAAGTTCTATATATACCTAAACCTGTTTGTTTAGGGAGAGGTTGGACGAATTTGAGCAGCCAAAGAGAGAGAATCATTGCATCCAATTGTGGGAGAGCTTTGAGAGATCAAGTGCTTTGTTTTAGGGTTGGTCTGAGAGATTTGTAACCCTATTTGTATTCCCTTGATTTCTAGTAGTAAAATCCCCCCCCCCCTCCTTGCCCCGTGGACGTAGGCAACTTGCCGAACACGTAAATTCTTTGTTCTTGCTGTGATTGTGGTTTGCATATTGTTTGTGGTTTAGTTAAGTTATTGTTCGTGTTGCCCTAGAAAGCTTCCGCTCGCGCACAAAATTGGTATCAGAGCCTAGATCGACAACATGGGAGATGCAGCACGTCAGGTTCGTCTCTAACAAAGGCGATACAGAGTCTGAGCATCAATAACACGAAGATTGATGTTCCGAAGTTCGATGGCAAGATCAATTTTGGATGTGGAGGTGTCAGGTGATGGATGCTTTGGATGCACAGAATTTGGAGGAGACTCTTGAGTTAAAGAGAAACCTGGCTGAGTTGGAGGATAAGGTTTGGAGAAAGATGAACAATAGAGCTTGTGTGGTTATTAGGTCATGCTTGACGCCGGATCTTATTTATGATGTTATGAACGAGACGTCGGCGAAGAAGATGTGCGAAACACTCAATGAGAAAATATCTTACGAGAGCATTGAGAATCGGCTGTCACTTGAAGAAGAGATTTACCAGTTTCAAGATGAAGAGAGGGGTTTCCATCAGGGAGCATGTCAACAATTTCAACGTAAGCTATTTCAGATCGGCGAAGAAGATGTGGGAAACACTCAATGAGAAATATCTTACGAAGAGCATTGAGAATCGGCTTCACTTGAAGAAGAGATTTTACCAGTTCAAGATGAAGAGAGGGGTTTCCATCAGGGAGCATGTCAACAATTTCACTAAGCTACTTTCAGATATGGCCAATGTTGATATCATGGTTGAGGATGAAGACAAGGCGATGCTACTTTTGTGTTCGTTGCCCGAAGATGATTATGGTACGTTCGTTCTCACTATGATCAATGGAAGAACTACAGTTAGCTACAAGGAGGTGACCTCAGCTTTGGTGAACTATGAGTTGAGGAAGAGTGATGGTGAACCCTCCGAGAAGGCATCGGGAGATGCGTTAGCAGTTCGAGGCCGAGATCCAAACCGTCGTCAGTTCAACCGCTCAAAGTCAAAGAATAGGAGTGCCTATAAGAGTGTTGGTAGAAATCAATGTCGGTATTGTAAAGAAGAAGGACATTGGAAGATTGACTGCCCAAAGTGGAAAGAAAAAGCCGGAAAGAATAAGGGGAAAGCTGCACAAGCTTCAGAAGTGAATGTTGCAAAAGCTATTGGTGAGCATTCAGATTCAGATTCTTCAGGCTATTCATGCCCTGCTTTACCGTCGGTTTGCTATGCGGATTCCACGGAGTGGATGATGGATTCGGGAGCTACATATCACATCTGCCCTAAGAGGGAGTGGTTTTCTAGCTTTGAGGAGCTGGAAAGAGGGGATGTCGTGCTTATGGGTAATGATCACGTATGCCCTATTGGTGGTATTGGTTCAGTCCGGATCAGGATGCATGATGGTGTAGTGAGGGAATTGAAGGAAGTGAGGTTCGTGCCGCAGTTGACGAAGAACATCATTTCTCTTGGGACTTTGGAGGCAGCAGGATATCGAGTGATCTTAGAGGATGCTACAGTGAAGGTCACGAAGGGTTCTATGGTGGTGATGCGAGGTGTCAGGGAAAACTACCTATACTACTTGAAGGGCAAGACAGTTACAGGGGGTCTGGCAGCTTCTATCACTACAGAGGAGGACACTACCACCTTATGGCACATGAGACTTGGACACACAGGAGATAAGTCCCTACAGTCATTGGCTAAACAGGGGCTATTGAAAGGTGCTAAGACCTGCAAGATGGAATTGTGTGAGCATTGTGTACTTGGGAAGAAGACTAGAGTGAAGTTCGGCACCGCTGTTCATAACACCCAAGGTACATTGGATTATATTCACACGGACGTTTGGGGTCCTTCCAAGAACACATCTCTTGGTGGGGCCAACTATTTTGTCACTTTCATTGATGATTATTCCAGGAGGAATTGGGTATACCCGATGAAGCATAAACATCAGGTCCTGGATATTTTTGTGGAGTGGAAAAAGAAAGTGGAGCTGCAGACAGGTAGAAAGGTGAAGACTCTACGTTCAGATAACGGTGGAGAGTACAAGAGTGATCCGTTTCTGCAGTTTTGCCGGGATCACGGCATTAGAAGACACTTCACAGTTCGAGAGACACCGCAACAGAACGGGGTGGCTGAGAGATTGAACCGTACCTTGCTGGAGAAGGTGCGGTGTATGATGACGCAGAGTGGATTGCCTAGATCTTTTTGGGCCGAGGCGTTGGTTTATGCGAGCCATCTTGTGAACAGGTTGCCGTGCACTGCGATAGACGGGAAGACTCCTTTGGAGCGTTGGTTTGGTTCGGAGGCTAGTGACTATGAGTCGCTTCGGATATTCGGGTGTCCAGCTTATTATCATGTCAGTGATGGTAAATTAAATCCGAGAGCGAGGAAAGCAGTCTTTGTGGGATTTAGAGATGGAGTCAAAGGCTTCAAGTTATGGGATCCACAGGACAAGAAGATAGTTATTAGCAGAGATGTCACATTTGACGAGGCGTACATGATGAGGCCTCGAACCCCTCAGCAGGTGGAGGGAGACCAGACAGGAGAGATATCGCAGCAGGTGGAGGATGATGTGACTCCACCCACTCCAGAGAACACTGTATCCATTGAGGCTCCTACAGAGGTGACACTGGGAGGAGATGAGATGACAGATGGGCAGATACAGGATACAGTAGATCATGGGACTCAGGAACAGGGTCATGTTCAGAGGACCATTGCAGCAGATAGACCGAGGAGAGAGATTCGTCGGCCAGCTAGGTATAATGATGTCATGGTCGCATATGCATTATCAGTGGAGGTCGTTGATGATATGGTTCCAGCCACATTCAGGGAGGCAGAGTCTAGCCCCGATTCGATCAGGTGGAGGGAAGCTATGGAGGAGGAGATGCGGTCTCTTCAGAAGAACGACACTTGGACACTTGCACATCTACCTAAGGGTAAGAAAGCTATTGGTTGCAAGTGGGTATATGCGAAGAAGGAGGGATCTTCTATTGGGGACATTCGGTTCAAAGCCAGATTAGTTGCCAAGGGATATGCACAGCTTGAGGGCATTGATTACAACGAGGTATTTTCACCCGTTGTGAAGCATTCGTCGATTCGGATTTTATTGGCGTTGGTGGCACAGTTGGATTTGGATTTGGTCCAGATGGATGTGAAGACAGCCTTTCTACACGGTGATTTAGATGAGGAGATCTACATGACACAACCACAGGGTTTCAAAGCTGCAGGAAAGGAAAATTTGGTTTGTAAGCTGAAGAAGTCTCTTTATGGTTTGAAGCAGTCACCAAGACAGTGGTATAAGAGATTCGACGGCTTTATGATTGGCCGAGGGTACACAAGGAGCCCATATGACCCATGTGTTTATATGCACAAGCTACAGGATGGTGAGCTCATATATTTGCTTTTATATGTTGATGATATGCTTATTGCTTCCAGGAATTCTTCGGCTATTCGAAAGCTGAAAGAGGAGTTATCATCCGAGTTTGAGATGAAGGATCTTGGAGAGGCAAAGAAGATATTGGGTATGGAGATCGAGCGAGACAGGGTGAAGGGGAAATTGAAGCTTACACAGAAGAGCTACTTGCAGAAGATGTTGAAGAAATTCAGCTTTGATGGCAATGCAAAAGCAGTTAGCACACCATTGGCTCCCCACTTCAAGCTTTCAGCGTTGATGTCACCTGTTTCAGTTGAGGACAGAGATTATATGTCGAAGGTCCCATATGCTAGTGCAGTAGGTAGCTTGATGTATGCGATGGTGTGTACGAGGCCAGATTTGTCACAGGCCGTGAGCATGGTATCGAGATACATGCATGACCCCGGGAAGGGTCACTGGGAGGCCGTGAAGTGGATTCTACGGTATGTTCGAGGCACCGTGGATGTTGGTTTAGTGTTTCAGAAGGATGAGAAGGACGGGCAGGCTTGTATTGGTTATGTGGATTCAGATTATGCTGGAGATCTTGACAAACGCCGGTCTACGTCAGGTTATGCTTTTACATTGGCAGGTGCACCTGTATGTTGGCGTTGCACGCTTCAGTCCACAGTGGCTCTCTCTACTACAGAGGCAGAGTATATGGCAGTTACTGAAGCTATTAAGGAGGCTTTATGGTTGCGTGGATTATTGGAGGACTTGGGGATTGCACAGGAGACTATTCGGATATATTGTGATAGTATGTCGGCTATCTATTTGGCGAAGAACCAGGTTTATCATGCGCGCACGAAGCACATCGACGTCAGTCTTTCAGATGCAGTCGGTTTGATCAGTATATTCAGATGGGGGGAGATCGCGTTTCAGCTCGAGTATTGTTCCTGGACTTGTTGAGGAACTATTGGATGATTTAGTGTCGTCAGGTTTTGTTGGTGGAAACATTCGCCGAGGTGGAGAATTGAAGAAATTACAGAAACTCAGAAGAATCAGGAAAACCAGGCGGCGGTCGACCGGTCCGGTCACTGGGAGCTGGTCGGTCGACCGGGCCGGTCGACCGGAATTGATCGCGGTCGACCGGTCCGGTCGACCGACGCTGTTTTGGGCTGGGCTTTCAGGTTTTCGACCCGATTCGTTTTGTAAGTTCTATATATATCTAAACCTGTTTGTTTAGGGAGAGGTTGGACGAATTTGAGCAGCCAAAGAGAGAGAATCATTGCATCCAATTGTGGGAGAGCTTTGAGAGATCAAGTGCTTTGTTTTAGGGTTTGGTCTGAGAGATTTGTAACCCTATTTGTATTCCCTTGATTTCTAGTAGTAAAATCTCCCCCCCTCCTTGCCCCGTGGACGTAGGCAACTTGCCGAACCACGTAAATTCTTTGTTCTTGCTGTGATTGTGGTTTGCATATTGTTTGTGGTTTAGTTCAAGTTATTGTTCGTGTTGCCCTAGAAAGCTTCCGCCGCGCACAACAGATTGTTGAGTTTTTTCAAGCCCCATACTTGAAAAGGGTTCACTAGTGATCACCTTCTATTTCCCTGAAAAATCTCATGCTGCAGAGATAAGGCTTGTTAATCATTTTTGAAATAGTTGTCTAAACTTTAAAAATGCCACTTAACCCCCATAATTTTTGTCTTGATACCTCCCTAACTAATAACATTCAATCTATTTCTGCACATGCGTCCAAATGAATAAAATGCCCCTGATAGAAAAACCCATTATATGTCCTTTTTAATAATTTTAGAGGTAACTTTTACAGAACCTCCTTAAGTTTAGTCCGTTTCTGACCAAAATGCTCTTGATTAATTAAGTTTGGGTTCACATCTGAACCTATATAATTGCAATATTTGTTCTTATTTTGAGTTGAAAATTGTCAGATATCATTTATGATTGAAAGGGAAAATCAAGTAAAGATTGAGTAAGAATTTCAAATAGCATCAGTTTCTTTTGATATCTTTGTTGGGAAATTTCACTCTCCCCACCTACTACAATATGCACAACTCCGAAGCCAACCCACAATCAACAAGATATAAAATGACTACAATCAAGAAAAAAACACCGGGATTTGCGTGGTTCGGTCGACCAACTTCGACTACGTCCACAGGACAACAATACGAGAAATTCACCATGTATCAGGGAGAACTACAAGAAGAACCAATCAACTATCATCTCTCAATCTCTCAACCTCACATACATAATCAACTCTCATATTCTCTCCAAAGCACACTCCTTGTAATCTTTTGCATGGATAAAGATCACGAAACCCTCGCCTCTTGCATAATATTCTTAATTCAGGCTACGACGCCCTCTACTAACCCTAGATTACATGAATATTGGCTCTCTCTACTGCATCTTCTCTCTACTCTCTTCTTCTTTATTTTTCCTCCAACAATTGAAGAATATATATAAGAAAATCAAAACCATATCTCTAGCATAACTTTCTAATTAGAATAGGATTCAAACTCCTAATCATGATGAGACCCAATCTCCTAATCATAATAGATCTTTAACTTATCTAATTATCATGAAGTTATACAAAGAATCAAAGACACAATCCCAACATGCTTTACCATTTGTAGGCGTCAAAAATTACCTATAGATCCCCGAATACAGCTCGGGACAAAGAGAAAGCGATGAACGTCATTATCCAAGTCGAAGAGGATTATCCGAGTCAAAGAGGATTATCTGATGCCGACAAACGCAAGAAGCGAAACGGCGAACCGAGTGGCCTGCGCGCTCAACAGTCAACTCGTGCGCGTCAATCAGCTCGCGCGCGTCGGTCAACAAGCGCCCGGCCATATCAACACGCGCTCGCGTCAACGACTGCGCGACGCCAATCAATATGCACGCGTCAATCAGCTCCGCGAACGGTCAATCAACGCCACGGCCCAACAATCAGCTCCGCGCGCTGTCAATTCAGGCTCGCGCGGTGTCGGTCAACACGGTCACGATCACTCAGCTCGTCAAGGTTAACAGACGATCAAAACGCAAAATGGTGAAAATACAAGTCCCGAAAAAGGTCAAAAAAAAAAAAACACCAAACAGGTTCAGCAAAAAAAACCAAACTTCCCGCGCCCGCGCGCGGCGACGAATCGACCCACACCCGCGGTGGGTCGAATTCAACCGACCTGCACCGCCGGGTCGGACGAATCGACCGCACCCGCGCGGGTTAGACTCAACGACCCGCGGGATGGGCGCGGGTCCGGTTGGAATCGCCAGGCGGGTCGGATCTGTCTGACCCGTGCAAGCGTGGGTCGAATTGTGCCGCCCTGTGCCCCCCCCACGCTGTTTCGACCTCCAGACGTGTTTTCGACGGTTTTGAGCGGTTTTCTCGGGATTTATCTGTTCCAAGGGTTCCCAACTGACTTGATATCATCCACAAACATGGTTAGGCCATTATTAACTGAAGATATAGCCAAATCTATCATTCTTATCCGAAACCCCCCAACCGAATACTATAAATACAGGCCTAGGGGCTCATTTCAAAGGGACAGACATCAAGAGGGCGAAACGCTGCCGAATTGGAGAGTGGAGCCACGAATTTACAACAAGGGTTAGTAGATCTTGGCGAATTCCTATGCATAAAGATTGGAGTTCGAGAGGTTTGAGACTCGTCCCCTATTCCTCCGGATTTAAGCTTGGTCTTAAATCTCGAGAAGAACCGTGATCTCGCTTGGTCGGGATCATCGCTGCAGCGATTACTTCCTTCATGAAGTAAAAGCTTTGATCAACTTAATCTGTCAACCGGATCTGATCCGTGGCGGTCCACGGATATCAACGTCCTCGGCACAGGCAAAGATCCCACGCAAGCAGCGGGTGATAAACGTCCGTTGTGCTGTTTGACAAGAGTTGTAATCTTTAGTTTCATTGTATAAAGGAGATCTTATAAAAAGATCGACCTTTTCTCGTTTATTTGAGTTTATTGTAACGACTGAAGTTGTAATAGATTCAATGACAATGAAAACAACGACTTTTGACCCAAACACCATCCTCAAAAAAATTCTCTAAACTTTCTCTTAACCATTTCTCTTACAATTTGAGCAATTTGCAAAATTTAATATCTTTCTAAAGGGATTGCAGTTTTTAATTTTAAACAGTAAATTTGTAAATTGTAATTGTAGTAAGCTTGATAGTATACTATGTAATTAAATATTTAATTAATGGATGTGTAATGCAATGTACATATACATCTAAATGATTTGGGTTCATGAACAAATATCCAATAGGATTTCATGATTATTCAATATAAGGAGGTTTCCAATTTTATAGACTCTAGATTCATTGTTTCGCCTAATGTATTTGTCATATATGCAATGTATTTGATAATGGGTTTTAGCTATAAGTTGGGAGTGAGAGACAAGAAAATACTACGAGAAACAATTCAACAGTTCCTTTTTTATTCCTATCACTACTAAATAATGAGGCATTCTAGACGGAAATTTCCGTCTAGGATACCTAGAATTCCGTCTAGAATGCGTATCCTAGACGGAATTCCGTCTAGAATACGCGTCTAGTATGTTTTCGTCTAGGATGTAGTATTCTAGATGGAAATTCCGTCTAGAATACATTCTAGACGGATTATTCTAGACGGAATTCAAAACCGTCTAGAATACATGTAAAGACATTGTTGCTACTCTTCCTATTGAAGCAGAACTCAGAAAGGAGATCGAGGAACAAGTTCGAGCCGCTCGCCGGGAGAAACTCTCTGCTTTCAAGTCCAGGATAAAAACCCTCGAGTTAATGAAGCCTGATGTTTAGCTCTTGACCTGTTTTTGATTAAGGAATTTTGTATCTTTTTCATTTTAGAATACATCCTAGACGGATTATTCTAGACGGAATTTCCGTCTAGAATACTACATCCTAGACGGAAAAAACTTTCGTCTAGGATGAGTATTCTAGACGGAAATTTCCGTCTAGGATAGTCATCCTAGACGGAATTTCCGTCTAGGATGTTTTTTAAATTTTTTATTTTTTTTTCAAAAACAACAAATATCCTAGACGGAATTTGAGCATCCTAGACAAAATTTCCGTCTAGGATGCTATGCTACAGTAGTTTTTTTTTGCAGAATCTATTTTGAGTGCATGTACACAATATTGAACAAAAAAAATTATATTCATATCCAACACAAAATCTACTTAAAAAACTATAATTTACACTCATGTTCAGCAAATTAAAACAGGATACAAGCATGCCAGACGAATATCGTACAATATTGATAACATATATAGTAGCAAGTCCTTCAGTCACACTGACATACATCACACCAAAATCGGCTACTGCTAAGTAACAAGTTTTTAAACAACACTTAAACGGTTTCCCATTACAACTTAATATAGCTAGAGAATAAAATTAGCAGCTCGATCAACTCGAAGAAGACGAAGTAGAATCTGTCGTCATGTACTAAAACTCTACATGTTCAGGCCAGGGTAAAAGCAGCACCTCAGTTGCTGAGGAATCTTGCGGAGGGAGTTGCTGAGGATGCGCTCGAATGATTCGACAACGGAGGCGTCACCATCGCTAGCATCGTTGGGGATCGATTGCCAGTGGCGCAGAGAGAGAGAGAGAGAGAGAGAGAGAGAGAGAGAGAGAGAGAGAGAGAGAGAGAGAGAGAGGGAGGGAAGGAGTTAGAAAGAGAATTACGGGGGGAGAGCTTCTTATTTCGATTTTGGGTGGAAATTTGGGGTGAATTTCGATTTTGGAACGAAAATTTGATGTTTTTATTTTTTTATATGGGTCATTGTATCCTAGACGGAAATTTCCGTCTAGGATGTATCCTAGACGAAAATTTTCGTCTAGGATACATGACCATTTAAAAAAAAAATTTTAAAAATAGAACCGTCTAGGATACTATCCTAGACGGAAATTTCCGTCTGGAATATTTTATTCTAGACGGAACATTCTAGACGGAAATTTTCCGTCTAGTTTAATACAAACTAGACGGAAAATTTTCCGTCTAGAATATTCCGTCTAGGATATACGTTTTTTTACTACTGTATTCTTTATTATGCTTATGTGCTTTTCTAGTTTGCAAAATTTTTCCTATTCTAGTCAAAATTCCGGTGCTGTAGGAGGATGAGAAGTGTCATAGGGTTGTTTCCTATTCTAGTAAAAATTCTGGTTTCTTATGTACTTAGAATAAAACCTTATAAATATGGGTCTTCCAAGTCTAGGGTTTGTTTTTAGAACCATAAGAAAAGCTGCAAACTGTAAAGACTTGAATTGGGTTCTAGAGAAAAAATTAAAGGGGAAAGTCCTATGGCTTGTGAGAAACTTTTCTGATATCGAGAGGAGAGTTTTCTTGCAGTGATATTGAAAAACTCAAAACAGGCAATATCTTTGTAATATCTGAAAATAAAGTAGAGTTGAATTTTTTCCACATGAATATAGGCGGTTGCTAAACCATGTGAATTGCTTGTCATTTTTGTTATTTTAAATTCATAATTATATCCACTATTGTCATTTTTGTTATTTTAAATTTCATGATTATATCCATTTATGTTATAACAAATCCCCAGGAATAAACTGATATGAATAGCAAATAAAATATGTGGCTCAGCTTGTAGCCTAGGTACACAGGCAAAGGAGGAAAATAATTTTACTAAATTGTGAGGAATACAATGCAGGGATCTCTCAATTGTTAGGGATTCGAAACAATCAATCGAACCCTTGCCCTTCCGGACCTTGTGTTGAAAGTAGGAAAGTAGGAATAAAACCACAAATAAAGATCTAACTTGCAAAAAACAGTAAAGGAGAGGAACACACAGATTTAACGAGGTTCGGCAACGTGCCTACGTCCTCGGGAGCCACACCACACAATCTCTTTATTAATTGAAGAAGAAAATACAAGCTCTCAAATAAGGGATTAATCTCTCTGAGATTCTCTCTCTCTTTGCAGTCAAAAAGCTCTTTTTTTTATGTTGTACAAACCCTAAAATCGTTTGGGGGTATATATAGAATCCTGGGTGAAACAGATTCCTAAACAGAACAGGATTCTATTTGACTGTGTCGCGGTCGACCGGCCCGGTCAACCGATCAGATTCCAGAGAGTTTGGCGGTCGACCGTCGACCGGCATGGTCGACCGCAATCAAAACCCGAGACCAGATTTTCCTACAGGGTTTTGGCGGGGGGGGCTCTCCCAGCTCCTGTGCACGTTCGCGGTCGACCGACCCGGTCGACCGTGGATCTGTCTGCTCGTTTTCTTGTCCTTTTGATTTCAGCTCTTGTCTCGAACTTTGGGTCTACACCTTAGACTAACATCAATCACTCAAATTATTAGTTTGCCCATAAAGAAATTCAAATTGAGAACCATACTTTTTCTTTTAGGACGAAGTAACCAATGCTACTCTTAAATTTAGTTCCTCTAACCATTACACAAAAACTCTAAAGTTATGGTGAGGATCAAGGATTATAGTTTTATATTAATTCTAACATGCCCCCGCAGGTCGAGCGCCCTTTTTTATGGGTCGAAACATGGACTCACGTAGCGATGCCAATTTTTAGAAAATCTGTATTTAATTCGTGGTTGCTCTGATACCATCTTAACTTTAGTTCCTCTAACCATTACACAAAAACTTCGAAGTTATGATGAGGATCAAGGATTATAGTTTTATATTAATTCTAACAGCTATAGAGTTCATAGGATTACAACAGCTTTTGTTGTTATTAGTTATACCAAGGGTCTGAATTCAGATTATTTAACAGAGTACATTAATTAGCATTCAAAACTGAACAATCTCCTCTATGTTTGGTTTCTTGTAAATTGTCCTCATCTACCTTTAGACTACTCAAGCTGTCTCCTATTTCGAGTTACACTCTTTGGGCTCTGGCATAATGCTCTCTTTATCAAGCAAGTAGTCCTAAAAAATACTTGTTGCAGTTCTCTTTTTTTCTAGTTATCTGATATACTGTATTTTTTTTTTGTTCAATATATGCAGTGGGGTCTGAAATGGTGATGGTGGATGATATTCCTTTTTCTTCTGAGATCACTACCACGAAGCTTTTGCCTCTTATAGGAAGTGGTATAAATTCCATTATTATTATTGTTGTTGTTGTTGTTTTGTAATTTTTTAGCGAGCATATTGTTTCCCGTCTTGAAATAGAACATTTTTTAAGTACATAGTATGTTCAATTTGGTTATATTTGATTGGGTAGAGCATGTAATATATTTTGGGTGGGCTAAGTCTTTCAGCAAAGCAGAATCCGGTTGAATTTTGAATTTTGGTATTTTGGCAAATACAAGAACCCAACAAACAATGACTTTAGTTTATTTTTGTGGTTTTCTATCTATTGGGAGTGATTAGGACAATGTTTATTAAGTCTAATATCTCTGAGAACGAATCCATAAAGACAATGATTACAGCTAAACTCAATCTGATGATCCTAAGTCTAAACTTATAAGCTCTAGGTCAAAGCTAGCTTCATATTATTTCCTTTTTTTTTATGTTCACTCAAACAAAAATGAGGAACAGCTAATTGCAACTTAACCGACAGATGAATGTATATGGTTGACTACTTTAATTATGCAGGCGTTACAGATATATATTGAGATCCATTTCCTCCAAATTAAGCAGAGTGCAGTTGGAATTATTTTGGATGGAAGTTTTGTTGAGCATTTGGGGCATTGGAAGGGTAAGAATAAAAGGAAGCTCATTGGCGATGATGGTTTCCTTGATGTTTGTAATTATCAGCTCAGCATGCTACCTTGACCAAGCTATTCATAACCATTCTATTGCATTATTTTAATTAGTGCTTGTTGGTAAAAATACTAACTAGTATTCATGGATTCATATTGAACCATTCAAACTAGTACTCTTTTCATGCAGCTCTTGTAGAAAAATATGTCAGAGTTGTGGTGATCGGGGAAATAAAAGGAGCCCAATTCGGCGTTCAAATTGAAACTGTGGAGAGAGGTAGATTGGCATCTGCCGATAAATATGAAGACGACGAAGATGCAGAATTAGAGAAGATGGCTGAGTTTTTCCAAACCCCATACTTGAAAAAGAGTTCAATCATCACCTTAATTTTACTTCCCTGAAAATTCTCATGGCTGCAGAGGTGAGGCTTGCTAATATTTGTTTACTGTTCAGATTGTTATTGTACATAACTCTAATTTTTTGTTGTAATTTTGAGTTGAAAATTTTCAGATATTGTATGTGATTGAAGGGAGAGATGAAGTGAAGATAAAGGTGGAGGATGCAAATGTGGCTGAAATGATTCAGAGATGGTATTTGGGTGGGTCTGCAGCTGTGTCTCCAAGCACTGTGCAAAGCTTGGCTGAGAAATTTGGAACCGGCCAGTTTATCTTTTGCTTAGCCTTTTCATGTTCATGTGGCTGACTTACTAGTTTCTCAATCCTAAGATCTGGAAGTTCTATAACGAACAAAGTACAATTTTGTATTTGAATGTTTGCAATAATCAACCAGGTACTTTTTTTAATCTAATAAATTATCTAGCTTTGTGAATGTAGGGGAGTCTTCTGATAACTAATGTAAGTTTGGGATCGAATTCTTGAACTTTTCTTTTGTGCAAAAACTTATAATTAAAATTGGACAAGCGGGCTAGCATTCAGAGATCTAACTCTAATTATTTTGTTTTCTTTTTATTTATTTCTTTTTATTTTGGTCAAGCAGCCACTTGTCCACTATTTTGAGCAAATTGGTTCAAGCACAAACCACCAATAAGTTAACGTGTGTTTTCATATTATTACCTAATGTAGATAACAGTGAAGTGTAAGTCCTTAAGTTCTCAAAAGAGTAGGGCACAGATTAGAAGTAGCTTAAGAATTAAAATGCTATGGATATATATAAATTTTAATTCAATGTGATATTGAAAACTTGTGAGTCCTCTTCTTGGGTAATTATATTTTTTTCTGGAACCACAAAGTAAAATATCATCTTACTCCATGATAATTGTTAGACTATAGAGAGAGGAAACAAGAGAGTTTGAGCAGTCTAGAAATTTTAACTATCAGAGAGTTTTATCCTCGACCACAAGGTAAAAATTATCCGATCAATATGAAAATTTAGAGTATTATTTCTGAGATGCTAATTCTGACATCCTACGGTCAGATCGTCAATCCAAGTCCTCTGAAGTCTTCTGTCATCCACCGTTTGGTTAGTTAGTTTAATGTTATCCACTCTTCGGAGTGAATTATATTATTTATTGTTGTTCAATGACTTCCCTCTAGAACTACCAGAGAAGACTTGTTGCAATCCTGTTATTTGAAATAATGGAAGTTTGATCTGGACTAGATCCCGTGGTTTTTATCTTTAGTGGGGTTTCCATGTATAAAATCAATAGGCCTCATTTACTATTTTCGCTAGTTGTATACTTGGCCTATCTTATCACACAAACCGGGCAACTTTAACTTTCGTAACTTAATAGGTGTTTTTCCAACAAGTGATATTAGAGCATGGTTCATTTCGGTCATCATGTGTCATTCAAAATGGAGGATACTGTGAACGCGGTTTAGTGGTGGGGACCACGAGCTGCCCGCGTGAATGGAGGCTGGCCGCGTGAATGAAAGCCCACGAAGGCCCACTCGAAAAGACATGCAGCTATATATATAGCTTGCGATTTCTCCCTAGGTTTTGTGCAGGAGATTTGAATTTTTTCGGTGGCTGGGTGTGTTTTCGCGGCTGCAGGATAAAATCGCTGCAGGAGAAAATTGTCGGCTGCAGAAGAAAAACACAGAATTCTAGAGGAGATTTTGTGTGTAGGCTTTTATGCTTTTGTAGAGAGATATTGTGAGGGATCTGAGAGTTTGTTTGAGGGTTTAGTTTGTGAGTGATTGTAAACCCTAGTTGTATTCTCTCCCTCTATTAGTAGATCTCCCCCCTCCTTGCCCCGTGGATGTAGGCAATTTGCCGAACCACGTAAAAATTGGTTGTACTGTTTTGTGTGATTTGTATAATAGCTTTTAGGTTCCTTCGACGCGTAGTCCTAGAGCTGACGAGAGGAAGAGCTAATATCCCACTTTGATGAGATATTAGGCTTCAGATTCTTGTTCCCTTTGAGAAACAAGAATTCTTATTGCGACCTAACTCTTGTTGTGCTGCTGAATTGCTGCCGAAATTTTCGCTGCGCGCAACAAGTGGTATCAGAGCCCATATTTCAGATCTAGGGTTTTTTGGTGGAGGAAGATTCTTGTGTGAAGCTTGGTTCTTGGAGTTCTAGGCTTCGGTGGAGATAGCATTAGGAGTTGCCGTTGGAGATTTCGCTTTCCTCGTGTGGATAGGAGATCTATTTGGAATCCGATCAAGGGTTCAGTTGGGTGGTTCCTAATTTTTATCAAAATTATTCTTTCTCTACAATTTGGAGTTAATTTGCAATGGGAGAAGAAGGTGAAAGCAGCAAGTCAATGGCGAGTACAATACAAGTTGGTTTTCAGAACACTAAGATTAGTGTGGTGAAGTATGACGGAAAAATCAACTTTGGTTTGTGGATGAGTGACGTAAAATATGAAGAGGCGGTATGGGAGAAGATGAATAGGAACGCTTGTGGGGTGATCAGGTCCTGTTTGGAACAGGAGCTGAAATATGATGTGGTTGGGGTGACGTCTGCAATGAAGATGTGGGAAATTCTCAACAACAAGTATCTCACAAAGAGTGTTGAGAACAGGTTACACTTGCTGCGAAGACTCTTCAGATTTCAGATGTCCAGAGGCACCTCGCTAGTGGCTCATGTGAACAACTACACTAAGTTGTTGTCGGACTTGGCGAATGTTGATGAGAAGATATCGGATGAGTACAAGGCGATTATTTTGTTGGGCTCCTTACCGGATGAGGAGTATGATACCTTCGTGCTCACTTTATTGAACGGGAGATCTTCTATCAGCTATAGTGAAGTGACTAACGCTTTGACCAATTACGATTTGAGGAGGAAGGACAACGAGACTTCCCGTGCTAGCACTTCAGGCGAGGCCTTGTCGACGAGAGGTAGAAGCCCATATCCGAAAGGTGGTAATAGAGGAAGGTCAAAGTCAAGAAGCCGCCACCAATTAGCAAAGAACCAATGTGCATTCTGCAAGGAGCAGGGACATTGGAAGAGAGACTACCCGAAGCTCAAGGAGAAAGAGAATGGCAAGAAAAAGGGCCCGAAGGCCAATGAGGTGAACATTGCGAAAGGCGATGATTCCGATGATTCGTGCTTTTCTCTACTGATTACTCCGGAGGTGAACCATGTGGATGCATCAGATTGGATGCTTGATTCCGGCGCTACTTTTCATGTGACCCCTAGGCGAGACTGGTTTGCATCTTTTGAGAAAGTCGACGGGGGCGTTGTTGTCATGGGAAATGATCAATCCTGTGGCGTTTGTGGCATAGGTACCGTGCGGATTAGAATGCACGATGGAGTAGTCCGTAAGTTGAAGGAGGTGAGATTTGTTCCTCAACTGAAGAAAAATCTTATCTCAGTTGGAGCTTTGGAGGCGAAGGGATTCAAGGTGACTTTCGAAAACGCTGTAGCGAAGGTTACTAAGGGATCATTGGTGGTGATGAGGGGAGTCCGCAATCGGAATTTGTATTATCTGAAGGGAAGCACCGAGATTGGCCAGGTTGCTTCGGCTATTTCAGAAGCGGACATGAGCAGACTTTGGCACTATAGGTTGGGGCACACAGGTGAAAAGTCACTGCAGGCATTGTGCAAGCAGGGGCTATTGAAGGGAGCCAAGAGTGGGAAGATTGAGTTCTGTGAGCACTGTGTTCTTGGCAAGAAGACGAAGGTGAAGTTCGGGACTGTCATTCATCAGACGAGGGGTATCCTGGACTACGTGCACACAGACGTTTGGGGTCCTACCAAGACTGCATCACTTGGTGGTAGACATTGGTTCGTCACTTTTGTAGATGACTATTCTAGGCGTTGTTGGGTGTACACCATGACGAAGAAGAGTGAAGTCCTAGATTTGTTTGTGGAGTGGAAGAAGAGATTAGAACTGCAGACTGGGAGAAAGATCAAGACGTTGCGATCCGACAACGGTGGTGAGTATACTTCTGACCCCTTTCAGCAGCTATGTCGAGACGAGGGCATAGAGAGACACTTCACAGTTAGTCATACACCACAGCAAAATGGGGTGGCAGAGAGATTAAATCGGTCTTTACTGGAGAAGATCCAATGCTTATTGTCGCAGAGTGGTTTGGAGAAGATCTTTTGGGCTGAGGCACTTACATATGCGAGCCACCTCATTAATAGGCTGCCTTCATCTGCGATTGAGGGGAAAACCCCTATGGAGATGTGGTCGGGAAAGCCAGCACATGACTATGACCAGCTCAAGGTATTCGGGTGCCCTGCATATTATCATGTTAGAACTGATAAATTGGAACCTCGAGCTAGGAAGGCCATATTTGTAAGATTCAAGCGTGGTGTCAAGGGATACAAGCTTTGGGATCCAGTGGATAAGAAGATTGTGTTGAGTAGGGATGTTACATTCGATGAGGCTTCTATCTTGAAGCTTCCCAGCTCTCATCAGGTGGAGAGCGACCCGACGGAGGAGATATCACAGGTGGTGGAGATCGATGCAGCTCCACATTGTCCAGATGGTACAGTATCCATGCAGGTGCCGACTAAGGTGACGCCAGGCGAGCACGACGATGACACGGAGGATACGAGTACAAATGTGCAGGATCAGGAACCGACGGCTCAGGTTCAGGATTCAATTGCGGTTCGGAGACAGAGGAGAAACATACAGATGCCAGCACGGTATGCCGACACAGTTGCGTATGCACTTCCGGTGGAGAGTATCGATGAGTTGGTACCTACTACATTCAGAGAGGCCGAGCAGAGTTCGGAGGCTGATTCGTGGCAAGTGGCTATGCAGGAGGAGATGGAATCTCTTCATAAGAACGATACATGGGAGCTTGTTGAGCTTCCAAAGGGGCGGAAGGCAATTGGTTGCAAGTGGGTATACACGAAGAAGGAGGGCATTGAGGGCACTCCATTGAGGTTCAAGGCTAGGTTGGTTGCGAAGGGCTATGCACAGGAGGAAGGTATTGACTATAATGAGGTTTTCTCTCCGGTGGTGAAGCACTCTTCGATTCGGATTCTGCTAGCTTTGGTGGCACAGTATGGTTTGGAGTTAGATCAGTTGGATGTGAAGACGACATTTCTTCATGGTGATCTTGATGAAGAAATATATATGACTCAGTGTTTGTTGGAAATTTGCAAATAAGAAAATAATGAAAGAACTGTATTTGATTTTTATTCTTTCTAACTTGTTTAGAAAAAGAATGTTTACAACTCTCTCAACTCTCAATTACAATTTGAATTCCTGATTACAAAAGAGAAGAGAATGATCGGGATTCTCTCCTTTGTTTAATTCTGGGTTCTTCTTGGTAGCGATGAGATGCCTCCCTCGAATGCTTGCGTCGAGTTTGCTTCTCGTTGACGATCCGAATATCTATACTCACTGGAAAAACTGTCTTGTCTGGTTGATAACTCTTGACGAGTTTAGTGATTCAGAACAAGTAACAAACTCTAATGATAGAGTTGTTTGAACCGAAAATAGTTCGGTTAATAAGCCAAATATCGACGGTTTAGAGTTCCTCCGTTTGTTGATTTCTCAGACTGTGTAAGGAGTCAATCCTCCTTTTTTTCTGATTCTGGAAGATTTGATCGAAAGATCTTCTCCTCGCCTGAAAGATCCTCTCAACAAAAATCCGCCCTTGATCTGATTATCCAAAATCCCCTCTTTAACTCTGTTGAGTTTGTTGATATTTATAGGAGGATTAGGGGTGTAACCGCCCCCATAATCCGCTCCTAAATGGGGGTTTAGTTACCGCAACTCCTCAAATTGTGGGTGAAGAGCGGTTTTCGAAACTGCTTAGATCGTGTTTGAACAGGTCAGAGCTTTGACGTGCGTTCTGGCATAGATTCTGTGTTTGAACGCAGCATCTGGAGGTGCGTTCTGCAGCGATGTTGAGCTGCGTTCGAGCTGTACTTGGCAGCGGTTGGAGCTGCGTTCGAGCTGTGCTTGGCAGCGGTTGGAGCTGCGTTTGAGCGGTGCTTAGCAGTGGTTGGAGCTGCGTTTGAGCTGTGCTTGGCAGCGGTTAGAGCTGTGTTTGAGCTGTGCTTGGCAGCGGTTGGAGCTGTGTTTGAGTTGTGCTTGGCAGCGATTGAAGCTGCGTTCGAGCTGTGCTTGGCAGCGGTTGGAGCTGCGTTTGAGCAGTGCTTGGCAGCGATTGGAGCTGCGTTCGAGCTGTGCTTGGCAGCGATTGGAGCTGCGTTCGACGGCGCTGATGAGCTGCGTTCGAGCAGCGGTTGATGAGTTGCGTTAGGCAGCGGTGATGAGCTGCGTTCAGGTTTCTCTATCTTTCTATATGGATGACACCAATGACCAATAAAGAATGTCTTATTCAGGTCATTTGTGACAATTGAGGTATCTCAATAACGCTCTATCAACTGCAAGTCACGATCTCCACTAAAATTTCATGTTTTAACCATGCGCTCCTCAGTGTGTCGAATATTTGTTCACAGCTCCCTAGATCTTCTTGCTTTTCTAAAATCATTACACTGCTCATCAGCATCTCTAATGGTTGCTAATATGATATTAGTCATGTTGTTGTCGCAGCCATCAAGATCAATCCTCTCACATAAGAAGCGGCATTGGTGTTCGAATTGGTGTTTTATCTTGACGATGGTATTCAGTGAGGGCTTCTACGTCTTGGTTTGAAGAGATCGTCGATTTGTAATCTCTTTCTGTCAGAGCGTTGCTAAAAATCATCGTTTCGTAATCCTTGCTTCAACTCCTTGATATATGAAAGTCTTCAAGTCATAGCCTTCTAGAAGTCGTCAGATTATAATTTCCATGATGGGTGTTTGATGGGGAATCAGCTATCTATTATCATTTTTAGACAGCCTACACTCAGCCATTGGGATTCCGAACTGCAGGGAAGGAAAAATTAGTTTGCAAACTGAAGAAATCGCTATACGGTTTGAAGCAGTCTCCTCGACAGTGGTATAGGCGATTCGATAGTTTTATGATTGGTCATTCGTACACTCGGAGCCAGTTTGATCCTTGCGTATATTTTCGCAAGTTGAAAGGAGGTGCGTACATTTATTTGTTGCTCTATGTCGATGACATGTTGGTTGCCTCTATTTCCAGGTCGGCTATAGATGAGTTGAAAGTTCAGTTTTCAAATGAGTTTGAGATGAAAGACTTGGGTGAGACGAAGCGCATTCTAAGGATGGAGATCGGCAGAGACAAGAAGAAGGGTAGAATTTGTTTGACACAGATAGCTTATTTGAAGAAGGTTCTATAGCGATTCCATATTAGCATGGATACGAAGCCAGTTGGTGTACCTTTGGGAGCCCATTTGAAGCTTTCAGCTGGTCTTTCACTAAAGTCAGTTGAAGATCGTGAGTTGATGTCGAAGACTCCATATGCGAGTGCGGTTGGGAGCTTGATGTACGCGATGGTATGTACGAGACCGGATTTATCACAGGCGGTAAGCATGGTTACGAGATACATGCACGATCCAGGAGTGGGTCATTGGGACGCCGTGAAATGGATTTTGAGGTACATTCGAGGTACGCTCAATGTTGGTTTGGTTTATGAGCGGGACACTAAAGGTGGGCAGTTATGCATTGGTTATGTTGATTCGGATTATACCGGGGATTTGGATAAGCGCCGATCTACGACGGGTTATGTGTTCACTTTGACCCGTGCGCCTGTGTGTTGGAGATGCACCTTACAGTCGACGGTGACTTTGTCTACGACGGAGGCAGAGTATATGACAGTTACGGAGGCTGTAAAGGAGGCTATTTGGCTTCGAGGACTTTTGGAGGAACTTGGTATATCGCAGAGGTCCGTCACTATTCATTGTGATAGCATGAGTGCTATCTATTTGGCGAAGAATCAGGTTTTTCATGCGAGGACGAAGCACATTGACGTTCGTTATCACTTTGTTCGAGATGTTCTTGAAGATGGCGATGTGGAGATTGTGAAAGTCCACACGAAGGATAATCCGACAGATATGCTCACAAAGGTGGTTCCGAGCAACAAGTTTGATCATTGTCGAAACTTGTTGCATATTCATGATTGTTGAGGCCGTTGACGGCCATTTGGATGAACTACGGGCGGCTTGATTCCTTGGGCAAGAGGATACGTAGGCAGTCATGTTTGATGCAGCTGGTTTGGATTAGTTGATTTTGATGGGGTGAGATTGTTTGGACCCTCGTTCGGGTTCTCGACTTGTTATGGATTGAGTTCGTACTGTACACAACAAGTTGGGATATTTGGATTCTTTGATGTCGGCTCTGTTTTGAAAGAAACTTCACCGAGGTGGAGAATTGTTAACGCGGTTTAGTGGTGGGGACCACGAGCTGCCCGCGTGAATGGAGGCTGGCCGCGTGAATGAAAGCCCACGAAGGCCCACTCGAAAAGACATGCAGCTATATATATAGCTTGCGATTTCTCCCTAGGTTTTGTGCAGGAGATTTGAATTTTTTCGGTGGCTGGGTGTCTTTTTGCGGCTGCAGGATAAAATCGCTGCAGGAGAAAATTGCCGGCTGCAGAAGAAAAACACAGAATTCTAGAGGAGATTTTGTGTGTAGGCTTTTATGGTTTTGTAGAGAGATATTGTGAGGGATCTGAGAGTTTGTTTGAGGGTTTAGTTTGTGAGTGATTGTAAACCCTAGTTGTATTCTCTCCCTCTATTAGTAGATCTCCCCCCTCCTTGCCCCGTGGACGTAGGCAATTTGCCGAACCACGTAAAAATTGGTTGTACTGCTATTTGTGTGATTTGTAATAGCTTTTAGGTTCCCTCGACGCGCAGTCCTAGAGCTGACGAGAGGAAGAGCTAATATCCCACTTTGATGAGATATTAGGCTTCAGATTCTTGTTTTCTTTGAGAAACAAGAATTCTTATTGCGACCTAACTCTTGTTGTGCTGCCGAAGTGCTGCTGAAATTTTCGCTGCGCGCAACAGATACCATCAGCACTAGCAGTGACATGTTCAAGTTGACATTCGGCAACTACTCATTCTGGAAGCTAAGAATGGAGGACCACCTGTATCGCAAGATTTTTCGAGCCAATCCTCAGTGCAGAGAAGTCAGAGGGAAAAAGCGAGAAAGAGAGAAAGATCCTGAACTGTAAAGCTACTGGCATCGTCCGCAAGTATATTGATCAGAGTTTGTTCGAGCATGCGCTACCTATAGCAATGCATACCAGCTATGGATGAAGCTTGATTCGTAGAACCAAAAGAAGACCCCATGAAATAGAGCCTCCCTAATGAGATGGTGGGTGAAGCTCGAATACAAAGATGGCCAAATTGTCATTGAACACTTAAATACCTTTAAAGGCCTAGCGAATAAGCTCACTAAGGTTAGTATGGTGGTTGAAGATGAGATGCAACCACTACTACTCAATTCATTACCTGAGAATTGGATCACACTTGTCGTCATTCTGAGTAACTCAATCTCAGAAGACAAGCTAATCATGGACATTGTTGTAGATAACATTCTCTTTGAAGAAGCTAGAAGAAAAGAACGAGGTTCAGTTGGGCATTCTGAAGTTAATGTTGCTGAGAACCAAAACTTTGGAAGAAGCAGAATTAGAGTTCTACAAAGCAGAGACAAATCTAGAAGGTGGTTGAAGTCTCAAAAAAGGTGTGACATATTAGTACTATAACAAGTCAGGGCACAAGAAAATAGGATGTAGAATATGGAAGTGTACAAAGGAGAGCAAAAGAAAGAAGAGCAAGCTATCACAATCAGTGATCTTTTTCTCATCGGAGATGATAACTCTCTCAACCTTATATAGGAAGATTTGAGAAAGTCCATAAATTAAAACATACAACCGATAGGAAAACATGACTAAAACATATGCCCTAAGATGCTGATCTAACAAAAAGAGGTAGAGATGCTTGTCTTGAGAGATATCGGTTGTAAAACGCGAGTTTTCTCCGTTAATTGAGCAAAACTTGCATCTTCATCCAGCACAAGTGATTGTAGATAAGAACTCATATCTAGAATTTGAACAAAGAGATTGAACATGCATGAAAAAAGAAAATTATCTTTGCTTGGGTAGAAGTCTCTTTCTTCTCCCTCTCTTGAATTTTTTCATCAAAGAGTGTCCTTTCTCACTAATCTCATTCCCTTTTTGCCCCTTTCTCTCTTACTCTCACTCTCACCTTGTGGAGGCTGCCCTAAAACTGAACTAGGGTTTTAGGAGAGAATTATCCCTTCTATTTATAGTGTAACACATCTCTTGTAAACTTCCTAATATTTATGACAATTTCACTCATGGCTAAACTTGTACTAAACTTAGCCTCTCTGCACTCTTGGATTGACCCTCTTGTCATCCTCACTGTAATATCCCTAATTTTTCTACTGATATTAGGTCTATATCATTAATGGTTTAAGTAAATATCCAAACAATTGGATTAACTATACTAATTTGTAAATGAGTTTGCAAGAAGACTTTTATGAAAAGAAAGAAAATAGTAACTATATCAACATATTTATATTCGTTTTGGAGCTTGCTGCAAAAGAAGATTTGATGAGGGGTTTATGTAAATATTAAAGTATAATATATAAAGGAAAAAAAAGAAGATTAAGTAAACCCCAGCCTATGTCTAAGTGTGGCAGCCACCAGAGAAGCTAAGGCTTTTTTAAAAAAGGCGCTCAGAATTTTATTGAGGGAAAGAAGACACTAGATCATCTTTGACACAAATGTACCCTGTATAATATTATCTCAAGCATAAATATGTGACATTATATATAGTGATTATAACTTGTTTAAAATTGAGGCTTTTTCATATTTTTGGGTCGTCAAGTTATTTTGTCTATATTTAGATACATGATGTTCAGTTAATTCCCCAGCTGTTTAATCTGATCAGCAAGATAAATGGACAATCGAGTATTTGATATTCCTGCAAATTGGTTATAGGTGTCTTGATTAATTTTTCCCGTAAATATTATAGAATATCAAGTGGAGGACTGTTGATAGCATATTAAGCTAACTATATCAAATGAATCGAATGATTGGTATAACCAGTACGTAGCATATCATGTTGCCATTTAATTAATAGAGTATATATGGGTATTGATGACTATTTATATTTGTTCTCTTTAGGATTTTCTTGAGGCTAAGGAGTTTCGTCATGAGTGGTATCTTAATTGTCTTTCGAGTTTGTGGTAAGTGGTGAATTTATGCATTTTGCTCTACGTATTTTTCATATAAGTTATATCATGTATATGCAGATTTGTCCCAAATGGATTATATCCTTTTGTATGATTTACTCATATATCAATTATTGGTTAGATTGTATTTTGTGATGCATGCAGATATTTTGGTACAAGCGTATGCTTATTTCTTTATTGACAATCATATCTTATAATATAGTAGTAAGTTGAGATGCATATGTGCTTGATTAATTTCACTATTAGTTGGCATTGGCAATGCTTTATAAAGTATTTGGTTATATAAACTTTGTTCATTTTTCTTAAAGCATATGCATCTCAAATCAATGTACCGGTATATGTTGGATATAAGTAAGTCATTAAAATAGGGCTCAATGTGCCTTTATGAGGTTTTTATTTTAGTGATAAGAGCTCAGTTTGGGTCTCACCGTCCTGACCACATGCTACATAATATTGGGGTTTGCCAAGTCAACCGGGGTATCAAGTGTTGACCGTATTGAGACGTGACCTGCTCAACCGGAGTATCAAATGTTGATCACTGTCCAAGCTATGGCTTCGAGATACAAGATAATTTTATTTATGGGGAGCAATATCTTAGCGGCCCAAATTACAAAAATGTGTAGCTCTGTCAACTACTGAGGCCAAGTATATTGTTGCTATAGAGGCAGTCCAAATTACAAAAATGCAAACTATCTTGCTCGATTTTAAAATATTGATGACATGAGTATTTTGGTAATTCCATTTGAGAATGATGTTTGAACTAATATTGTTTCTTATCTGAGTAATTAAGATATTTCAATGAGTAAAAATGGCACTAGAGAGAACACAAGATCGTAGTCAGTGTTTCTTTCAAAATCCTTCTCATTCGAGATTTTGCAAATTTGAAACTTAGAATTTGCCATATAAAAGCTACTTTATTCGCAAGAGGAATATTGATGACTAGAATATTTAGGTCACAGAAGAAACAAGAAAGGAAACTCATTGGACTCCACGTTTATATTTAGGGAAAAATGCTTCCAGCCCCCAAATTCGTAATAAGTATGCTTCCCCCTCCCAATACTTTTTCAACGCTCTCAAAACCCCCAAATTTATAATAACTATGCACTGAGCCCCCAAAACACAAAGCCCAAGAATTTTACACAGGTAAAGACTATAATGCCCATTCTCTTTCTCACCATGCAATCCCTCTGCTCTCCTTCCCCCACCATTTTTGCCCTAGCCCCCTCCGTCCCTTCCACAACCCTCGTGGCGGCCGAAGCTCCTCTCCGGTCTCGCGCCTCGACCCCTCGCCTCCGCTCGCCGAGATCCGTCATGTCCACCGCCGATCCCAGCACGACCTCCGCTCGACCCCTCGCCTCCGTCCCCAACCCAATCCCTCAGGTCCATCATCCTCGAAAAACCCTACCACGTGCTCTCGAGCTCGTCCAGTCCGGCTCCGGCCGCCTCTCCGACCACGTGCAGGAGGAGCTCGTCCCAAGGCGGCAGAGTACAACAGCAAGAGAGCAGAGCTCGAGAGCGGCTTGCCACTCAAAGGAGTTGATTTGGACGAGCTCAGGGCACGCGACGTGGCACTGCGAAGGCCTTTTCATGCTTTCCTTCTTGTATTCCATCTGATGGTCCCATATCGAACCAGGTACCCACCCTCACAAAAGCAGTCAAACATTTCATCCAGCGACGTGAACGGAGCATTAGGGGGCCTGCTAGCATTCGTAAAGTGCCAAAAGGGGACGAGCGCATCCTTAGGATCCCGGCTGACCTAGACGACACGAGTGGATTTCTTGAAATTGAGGGAAAATATTCAATTCATTTGTTTATTAATTTTCTGATATTTGAGGTTTGATCTATTTTTGAAGAACAGTTATTATAACCAGCAACTTTAATTTGGGTTTTTTTTGGGGTTATAGGCTCTATTTTACTCGTGTAAAATTAGGAATCAAGAACGGAAAGAATCAAGATCGGGTCGGTTGTGAAGGATACGCGTTGGTTGTGAAGGATACGGATTGGTTGTGGAGGTTACGAATTGATTGTTAAGATTACGGGTTGATTGTGGAGGTTACGGGTTGGTTTGTGTTGATTGTTAAGGTTACGTGTTGGTTGTTAATGTTACGGATTGATTGTTAAGGTTACGGAGTTGGTACATAAAGCCTATAAAGTTTGATACGTAAACGTACTCGTCCTCTTGATTCATTCAAAGCCTCTGACCAGATTCTTCACGTGAGCCTGCAATAGTTACTAGTACTCCTCAACAGTACTCGTTACATCCACTATTTGATATTAGTCCATCAAATCTTTGGTATTCCTAAATAAATCCTTTAAATCATTGAAATGGCTCTAATCAGAAAATTAAGTCACGTAGCTATTTTAGATCTGGACCCTTAATTCATAAAGCTGTCATTATGTAACTCAATTCTCATAATGGGCGAACTAATTTCAAAGTAAACTCAATTTACAATCAACCCGTAACCTCCACATAAATCTGGACCCTTAATAATATACGCTTTATGTACCAACTCGAAGGATACGGATTGGTTGTGGAGGTTACGAATTGATTGTTAAGATTACGGGTTGATTGTGGAGGTTACGGGTTGGTTTGTGGAGGTTACGTGTTGGTTGTTAAGTTTACGGACTGATTGTTAAGGTTACGTGTTGGTTGTTAATGTTACGGATTGATTGTTATGGTTACGGGTTGGTTTGTGGAGGTTACGAATTGATTGTTAAGATTACGGGTTGATTGTGGAGGTTACGGGTTGGTTTGTGGAGGTTACGTGTTGGTTGTGGAGGTTACGGGTTGATTGTTAAGTTTACGGATTGATTGTTAAGGTTACGTGTTGGTTGTTAATGTTACGGATTGATTGTTAAGGTTACGGGTTGGTTTGTGGAGGTTACGAGTTGGTTGGTACATAAAGCCTATATTATTAAACACGGAGAATAAAAAGGTTGCGAGTTGATTGTTAATGCTAAGCTAACATTGCACATAGAGAGTAGCATTATTGTGCCTCGTTTAACGCCCTATATGTGATGCCAATGTTTAATGCCCGCACAAGGGAATCCGGTTCATTAGCTTATTGGGTCTTGTTAGATATTTGTCCCCTAAACCTTGTGAAGTTTGAGGTTAGCCCCTCTGATCGTTGAAACTTCTACAAGATCCCCCAGTTTTCATAGTTTACTTTGAAATTAGTTCGCCCATTATGAGAATTGAGTTACATAATGACAGCTTTATGAATTAAGGGCCCAGATCTAAAATAGCTACATGACTTAATTTTCTGATTAGAGCCATTTCAATGATTTAAAGGATTTATTTAGGAATACCAAAGATTTGATGGACTAATATCAAATAGTGGATGTAACGAGTACTGTTGAGGAGTACTAGTAACTATTGCAGGCTCACGTGAAGAATCTGGTCAGAGGCTTTGAATGAATCAAGAGGACGAGTACGTTTACGTATCAAACTTTATAGGCTTTATGTACCAACTCCGTAACCTTAACAATCAATCCGTAACATTAACAACCAACACGTAACCTTAACAATCAACCCGTAACCTCCACAACCAACATGTAACCTCCACAAACCAACCCGTAACCTTAACAATCAATCCGTAAACTTAACAATCAACCTGTAACCTCCACAACCAACACGTAACCTCCACAAACCAACCCGTAACCTCCACAATCAACCCGTAATCTTAACAATCAATTCGTAACCTCCACAACCAATCTGTATCCTTCACAACCAACGCGTATCCTTCACAACCGACCCGATCTTGATTCTTTCCGTTCTTGATTCCTAATTTTACACGAGTAAAATAGAGCCTATAACCCCAAAAAAACCCAAATTAAAGTTGCTGGTTATAATAACTGTTCTTCAAAAATAGATCAAACCTCAAATATCAGAAAATTAATAAACAAATGAATTGAATATTTTCCCTCAATTTCAAGAAATCCACTCGTGTCGTCTAGGTCAGCCGGGATCCTAAGGATGCGCTCGTCCCCTTTTGGCACTTTACGAATGCTAGCAGGCCCCCTAATGCTCCGTTCACGTCGCTGGATGAAATGTTTGACCGCTTTTGTGAGGGTGGGTACCTGGTTCGATATGGGACCATCAGATGGAATACAAGAAGGAGAGCATGAAAAGGCCTTGGCAGTGCCACGTCGCGTGCCCTGAGCTCGTCCAAATCAACTCCTTTGAGTGGAAAGCCGCTCTCGAGCTCTGCTCTCTTGTTGTTGTACTCTGCCGCCTTGGGACGAGCTCCTCCTGCACGTGGTCGGAGAGGCGGCCGGAGCCGGACTGGACGAGCTCGAGAGCACGTGGTAGGGTTTTTCGAGGATGATGGACCTGAGGGATTGGGTTGGGGACGGAGGCGAGGGGTCGAGCGGAGGTCGTGCTGGGATCGGCGGTGGACATGACGGATCTCGGCGAGCGGAGGCGAGGGGTCGAGGCGCGAGACCGGAGAGGAGCTTCGGCCGCCACGAGGGTTGTGGAAGGGACGGAGGGGGCTAGGGCAAAAATGGTGGGGGAAGGAGAGCAGAGGGATTGCATGGTGAGAAAGAGAATGGGCATTATAGTCTTTACCTGTGTAAAATTCTTGGGCTTTGTGTTTTGGGGGCTCAGTGCATAGTTATTATGAATTTGGGGGTTTTGAGAGCGTTGAAAAAGTCTTGGGAGGGGGAAGCATACTTATTACGAATTTGGGGGCTGGAAGCATTTTTCCCTTATATTTATTATGAGAAAACATGAATAATTATTAGGGTAAATTTCACAAAATCCCCGTTAAGTTTTGCTATTTTTGGGATAACACTCTAAACAATTTAGAAATGTTACTTAATGTACCCCCATTAACTTTTACCAGATAATAATCTCTCTAACTGACGGTATCAGACCAGATTATGTACCTAAAAATCATGTGCGTACAAATGGTTAAAATGTGTCTGATGGAAATAAACTTCTTCCACGTTCTTTCTAATAATTTTAAAAGTAATTTTCACAGAACCTCTTTAAGTTTGGTCCAATTTTGACCAAAATGCCGCTCATTAATTAGGGGTGGGCCGTTTATATGGAGCGAATCTATACACACATGTAAATGAGTTGGATTCATGAATATATATATCTACTAGGATTTCATGATTATACAGTGTACGAAGGTTTCCAGTTATAGATTCTGGATTCATTGTCTTGCCCAAAGTATTTGTCGTCTATTCGATGTATTTGACAATGGATCTTATCTATAAATTGAGAGGGATTGATTAGAAAATACAATGACAAATCATTCCTTTTGTACTAATTAATTTGTTTCATGTTTTTGCACTTTTTGAGTTTACAAAATGTTTCATCAAGGGGCAAAGGTTCTAGTTCCGGTTGCTGCAGCAGGATGAGCAGCGGACTTATTGATCGTATGAAGCTCAGAGTTCAATCCCACATGAAGAAAAGAATGCATGGAACCACAGCAGGAGTCGGTGATCCGGTACGTAAAACAAACTTTAGTTGTTCATATTGTTTTTTGAGATTGATATACTAGTTCAAATTAAAATTTGTGACTGGCAATTTTTTGCCTATACATAAAGTTGTTACTCATTCAGACTTCAATCATGCTAACTGAAGGAATTTCCATCTTCTCATTCTCATTTCCTGGCAGTTTAGAAGTTAAATATACAAGTAAAGTCATGCAATTTAGGTGGATATTTTTACACATTACGTAAAACACGCGCATTAATAGGAAACTATTTTCTTTTCATCGATGAAAAGGATTAGGATTTGAATATGATCTGTTGAATTACAAAGGAAAAATAATATTGTCCATGAGTTGTTCTGTTGCATTCCAACCTTATTGACCATATAATTTTGCATATGTAGTTGTAGTATTATGTGGAGGAAAAGACAGGAAAAAGGCTTTGGTTCGAGAAAGGAAGTCCAGAGATACCTACAGAAGATGAAGACCATAACAAGTCCCCAAACTAAACTGCTGCTTGAAGATCACAGGTTAATTTCAGTCCAGAAGACAGAAGAGAATAAGAACCAGAAGAAGCAGTGTTGTTTCCTATTTTTGTCAAATTTCGGTTTCTTTATGTATTTTGGCTAAAATCCTAAAAGTATGGGTCTTGTATGCCTATGATTTCTTGAGAACCAGAAGAAAAGTTGCAAATGGTAGAGGTAGGGTTGTAAAGAAAAACCGATAACGGAAAATCCTAGGACTTGTGCGAAACTCTTCTGAGATCGAGGGGAGGGTTTTCTTGCGGTGATCTTGAAGAACTCAGAAAATGACATATCTTTGTAATATTTGAAAAATAAAAGGGGACACAAATCTCTTCTCGTGGATGTAGGCGGTTGCTGAACCACGTAAACTTGCTTCTCCTTTATGTTATTTTAAATTTCATGATTATTTGTTAATTAAATCCATTATCGTCAAAGGGCCTATATCACTACAAATTAATATTTTGCCCCATAAACAAATTCAAAATGAGAACTATAACTTTTGTTAGGACGGAGTAACCAATGCTTCAAACTTGCAACGGTTGCAACAGCTTTTGTTTTTATTAGTTATACCAAGGGTCTGGATGCAGACTCTTTAATAGAGTACAGTAATTAGCATCCAAAACTGAACAAACTCCTATATGTTTGGTTTGTTGCAAATTGTCCTCACCTGCCTTGAGGCTACTCAAGGTCTCTCCTATATCAAGTTATACGCTTTGAGCTCTAGCATATTGCTCTCCTTTTTCAAGTAAGTAGTCCTCAAGAGAAATTGCTGAACTTCCCTTTTCCTTCAAGTTATCTGATGTACTGTATTTTTTTATTAATATGTGCAGTGGGGTCTGAAATGGTGATGGTGGGTGATATTCCTTTTCCTCTTGAGATCACAACCACAAAGCCTTTGCCTCTTATAGGAAGGGGTATGAATTTCTTTCTTTGTTTCTTTTTTTTTTTAAGGGTGAGGTGTTATTATTAATAGAACAATTATACACTGTGTTGGTGGAAATGGTTTAAATAATATGAGGGAAGAGTTTGGTAATTAAGCCGTGTTTGATGGTCATGTTTGATCCTTTTTTAAGTGCATAATACGTTCAATTAGGTTATAGTAATTTGATTGGGTAGAGTTTTCAATTAAATCTAATCTCTATGAGAACCAATCCATAAAAGAAACGCCTACAGCTAAAACACAATCTGATCCAAAGTTTAAACTTATAAGGTCTAGATTAAGCTTCATGCTTTTCCTTTTTTTTTCATTCAATCACAATATGAGGAGCAATTTATTGCACCTGAACCAATGAATTAATGCTTATATATGTGGTTTACTTTAATTATGTGCAGGCATTACAGATATTGAGATCCATTTCCTCCAAATTAAGCACAATGCAATTGGAATTTATTGTGACGAAAGTATTGCTGATCATTTAGGAAATTGGAAGGGGAAGAAGGAAAGGGAGCTCATTAGCGATGATTGTTTCTTTGATGCTCTTGTATCAGGTGAGGGTGATACCTTCACCTATTCGTAACTTTTCAAGATTTCATGTCGGATTCATTTTGAGCCATTTCTATTGAATCATTGTAACTAGCGATTGTTGGTGAAATTACTAACTTGTATTCATGGATTCATATTGAACCATTCTAACGAGTATAGGTTCATGCAGCACCTGTAGAAAAATATTTCAGAGTTGTGGTGATCAAGGAAATAAAAGGAGCCCAGTTTGGTGTTCAAATTGAAACTGCTTTGAGAGATCGATTGGTATCTGCCGATAAATATGAAGATGACGAAGAGGCAGAATTAGAGAAGATTGTTGAGTTTTTCCAAACTCCATACTTCAAAAAGGGTTCGGTGGTCACCTTCTACTTCCCTGAAAATACTCCCACTGCAGAGGTATGGCTTGTTAATTTGTATTCATTGTTTGGGTTTTTAGTGAAGATAACGTGAAGTTTTAGCGAAGATAACATGAAGTTTTGTTTAATTTTGAGTTGAGAATTTGCAGATGTCATACGTGATTGAAGAGAAAGATGAAGCGAAGATTAAGGTGGGGAATGCAAATGTGGCTGAAATGATTCGGAGATGGTATTTGGGTGGGTCTATAGCAGTGTCTCCAAGCACTGTGCAAAGCTTGGCTGAGAAATTTGAAACCATTTTATCTTCTGCTTAGACTTTCCATGTTCATATGGTTGACTTATAAGTTTCTCAATGCTAAGATGTAGGAGTCTTAAAGTGAACAGACTACAATTATGTATTTGGATGTTTCAAGTACCTTATTGTTACAATGTTACCCAATAAATTATCTAGCTTTGTGAATGTATGGGAGTCATCTGAGAAGTAATATAAGCTTGGATCCAATTCTTGAGTTTTTCTACTGAGTAAAAGTGTAAAAAACATACAATTAAATTGGACAAGCATGCTAGCATTGGGGGATCTAACACTAATTATTATTATTATTATTATTATTATTATTTGTGTGCGCGCGCGTGTAAGAGTAAAGCAGACACTTAGTCACTATTTTGTGTAAATCTCGGTTCAAGCACAAATCACCAACAAGTTAACGAATGTTTTCTTATGGTTACCTGTTGTACATAACTGTGAAGTCTAATTCCTTAAGTTCTCAAAAGAGGAGGGTATAAGATTAGAAGTAACTTAAGAAAATGCCTTGAGATATAATTTAAAGCTAGAGATGGAAAAGGCTTTAGCTTGATAATTTATATACCATATCAATTTAATAAAAATAGTAAATTTAAATTTAACACTCTTTACAAATTTGGGGCCAACTAAAGTACAACTCTTTGGTTGCAAGGAAGTTTTGGTCCTCTGCTTGGGATGTCATACTCTTTTTTGGAATCCAAAGTCAAAAAAGAAAATCATCTTATGACATGATAATTGTTAAAGTATAAAATTATAAGCTTGGATACTCAGCATAATTTTAAAGCTCTAGTGCACATGATATTTTGACTTGGTACCACACAACCAAGATTCAAATATAATTTACCACAAATTCCTAAATCAGATTTTTTAAAGGGCCCTTGCTCTGTTGAGGGCATTAGTAGAGTAAAGTATTATAACTCTTAGTATTAACTTTTTAACCGTACGATCACATGGAGATTAATGCAAAGAGATTTAGTTAACAGATTAATTGGTGAATAGTGACAAGTGTATTACTCTATTTGTACTATTTTGACAGACGAATTAATTGATGAGTAGTAATAAGTATATTACTCTATTTGTACTATTTTGCCACTACCACCTATAAAAGAGTGGAGTCACATAAATTTGTGGTGTCACTCGGCTTTGATAATAGTTATAATCCCCACTATGCTGCTTTAATTCTTTTTAGGGTGGTGACTAGTGACATCACCCTCTACTACGCAACTCTGCCGCTGCCTCAATTTACATAACTGTGACGTGTAATTCCTTAAATTCTCAAAATATTAAAGATATATGGGGCTAATTAAAGCACAACTCTTATAGTTGCAAGGAAGTTTTAATTCAGTATGTTTTACAAAATAGCGGATGATATTGAGAACTCGTTAGTCCTCTTCTTAGGACATCATACATTTTTTTGGGAACCAATTAAAAAAACACTTTCCAAAGTTTTAATTGTTAAATTTAAAATTGTAATCTTGAGGGCTTGGTATAACTTTAGGCCCTATTTGTCAAGGGGTTAAGAAAAAGATTAAGAGGGTCTAAATCATCCTTAACCATCCAAACGGGTTAACTTAGTCAAAAGATAAATAAACCCTTTACAAGGGTTATAGTTAGTCAGCCCCTCATTTAGAGAGGTTAACAAATCCGCCTGAAGAGCATAATCTAGAATTACTCGTTTTTGAAATAAGAAATGAAACTTTAAAAAGAATATACTCTAAAATATTTATGACAATTAGCCTCCTTAGCCCTTCTTTATTTGCTAAACACAAAAAACATAATCCTTCATCTTGACTATCGGATCCAAATGGAATTGATTTTATTTTAACCTCCATGAAGGGTTAAGTACGCAATCAAATTTATTTTAACTTCCCACAAATGGTTAACTAAGTTAGTCCTTCGGCTAGACCATTTTTCCTTAACCCATTGCCAAATGGCACCTTAGAGTTTTAGTGCATTTGTAGGATTCTTTGACTTGGTACTACAATAATCGAGATTTAAATTTAACTAGCCACGAATTTCTAAGGCAAATTTTTTTTTAAAGGATCCTCATCTGACAAGGGAATTTTTTTTTGGAGATAAATCTGACAAGTGTGTATTAGAGTATAAGATTGTAAATCTTAGTCCTCTCTACAACTTCAAATTTTTTATTCCACAGCAAAATCCTTTAATATAATGATTTTGATGACGAGTTAACCGAGTTAATACTTCTTTTTAATGATGTGCTTGGCAACTTAGTAAAATTAGGTCAAACTTGTTCCTTAAACTGGTTTTGCATAGAACGGTCTAATTGTGGGTCAATTCCCCCGATCCACAATTAAACTAGTTTAGAGTAAGGATAGTATACGATCGAATCTAATCAAATACTAAGTATTTGTTAAAATACTCGAATTCAAAACCCTAATTCGATTATCCATATCTCAAGTTTTTCGAATTCGAACTCGAATATTTAGTATTTAATAAATATTCACGAATATTCACATATATTTATCTAATATCAAAGTATATTCATTCCACTAAAGAATTTGATTTTCAAATAGTATTTAAATTTATAAATAAAAAAATTTCCATTATAATTATGATGTATATATTTTAATTTATATTTTTTATTAGAAAACTGAATTATGAATATTATTTAAGTCTCTTAAAATTAGCATACAGAACTTAAGTAGAAATAGTAAGTAGGATGAAAATATAACCTCGTGTGATATTATACAAATTGCAAGAGATCAAACTTTAAATGAATATTTAATAAGCAAACTAATCAAAATACATCTAGTTAAAATTTATTCATTAATGAACTCAAATACTAAAAAAAATATTTATTTAGTGTCGCTTGAATCACCCAATTGAATCACCCAATCAAATAAAACCAAATAGTTACTCTAATAGTTAACGAACGATTTGTTGATTATTTGATTCATTTTCACCCCTAGCTTACAGACCAAAAAATAAATTAAAGTAATATGTTTCACTTATAGCTCAATTTTTAGCGATTAACAAAACAGCCTAAAACTAGACCAGGTTCAAACCTAGCCCAATTTTAGAGAATTGTGAAACATACACTAACTCTCATCTTTTAAACTCTTGATGAACAACACCAAGAATTTATAAATAAGATATCCAGAAATTATTAGATGATAGTTATCTTGATGGAGATTGTATTCTGTTGACAACTTAGTCCACATCTAATCTTCTTTGCATTACTGTAATTGAACCTCAAGATCATCATTATCTGTTGTAATCTATTATTGATTGCTTAGAACATTATTGTTTGAATGGACATTAAAAAAAACAATAACCTAGAATCTTCACTTTTTTAATTTCCTCCTTTGACATGGCATCTCTATATCGTATTTCCTATTTACTTTCTTTCTTTTCACGTATTAATTTTTTACTTGACATTATTGTAATTTGAATAGACTTTTAAAAAACCCTATAACCTAGAATCTTCACTTATTTTTGCCCCCTGTGACTTGGCATCTCTATATCATATTTCCTATTACTTTCTTTCTTTTCATCTATTAATTTTCTAAACATTTATTGCTTCCGAACTTTGGTGCTTTATTTTCCAAACATTCTTTCTTATGATTTGCTTGATATTGTTAACACTCAATTTACAAATTGTTCTCCTTTTAAGAAGAAGAACTCAAAATAAATTAAGCCAAGAAAACCATGAAAATTAACAAGAATAAAGTAAAAAACCATGAAAAGGAAAAATAGGGAACTTCATCGGACTCTGAGCTCCTAATTATTTATGAGCAATTACCTAAAAAGTTACCTTCGGATCAAAGCCAAACAACTTAAGAGTAATGATTTTTTCAGAAATTTTGTCATGATGTCTATTAGGCTATGTCCAAAAAGCCTGCCGTCCGGACCCGCCTAGGTCCGGCCGGCCACGGCCCGCGCCCGGCCGAAAATCCGGGCTTGACCGGGTTTCGGGCCTGGGTACGCGTGCCTCAGCGGCGCCCTGCCCGGGTCGGCCCGCGCCCGGAATAGCGCCGGCGCCAGGCAAAAATCCGAGCCGGGCAACAGCCGGGCTCGGAGCCCGGCCCTGTGGCAACGGTCCCATAGGTGATCGTTGCCAAAATAGGCGGGCCGGGCCATGCAGGTGGCAACGGTCTCCCTAAGTGACCGTTGCCCAAATAGGTCGGGCCGGCCGGGCTAGCCGGCCCGGCACAACGGTCACGAGAGTGACCGTTGTGGCCAAAAATGGCTGCGCGCCGGCGTCAGGGCCAGCCCGTCCCCGGCCACAACGTTCATAAACGGTTCTTTTGATTGTTTTGTCCCCAAAAACGGTAAAAAAAACGACTATTTTGTGAGGTTATTTTGGTCATTTGTTTAGGTGACTGGCTCTATAAATAGAGGGGGGTTTTTATTTATTTTCTTCATACCAAAACTCATCTACTTTTCTCTTATACTCTTATACTCTCTTATACTCTTATAGTTTATAATCCTTTCATCAAATGGCTTCCGGATCTGATTATGAAGAGCAAAACCTATCTCCCGATCTTGAAATAAGTCCTCCTACTGGGTCTACTCCTACCAAAGTTAATCTCGAATCCGGTGGCGATGAATCTGCACCAAGAGCTCCTAAAAGGCCAAGATCGGATGTGTGGAATTTTTACGAGAAGATCGACGTCACCAAGGATGAACACGGTAGGATCCTCACCCAGAAGGCTAAGTGTGCATTGTGCGGCAAGATTTTTCAAGCTCATCATAAGAGCAGCACCAACCACCTCAAACGTCACTTAGATAAACACAACAAAGACCAGACTCCTCAAGGTGATATCCGACAATCTTTGATTTCTCAATCTTCCTCTACTGGTAGTCTCGGTAGTTGGAACTATGATGCTGTCAGGGCCAGGAAATGCGTAATTAGGTTTATCATTCTTAAAAACCTTCCTTTTAAATTAGTAGAAGATGATGAATTTGAAGATATGTTTAGAGATGGTTTTTATCCTGCATTTAAAAAATTTTCTCGTCAAACCTGTTAACGTGATATTTTAAAATATTATCAGGAGGAACAAGGAAAAATAATTTCTTATTTTAAAAATTTAAACTGTAAATTTTCTTTAACTTCTGATATTTGGACATCTAGAGCACAAACTGGATATTTATGTATCACAGCACACTGGATTGATGAAAATTGGCAAATATTTAAAAGAGTTCTTTCTTTTATTGTAATAGAAGAGTCACATACTGGTATTAATGTTGCAAATTTAATAATTGAAGAACTTATGAAATTAGAAATTTCAGAAAGAATATTTTCTCTTTCACTAGATAATGCAAGTAATAACAATGTAGCTGTTGATTTTATCATATCAACTCTGTCATTACCATGTCATGGTGATCTTTTTCATATTAGGTGTATCTGTCATATTTTAAATTTAATTGTTCAAAGTGCATTTACTGAAATTAAACCCATGATAGAAAAGGTTAGAACAGTTGCTTATATGCATAATACTTCTGAACAAAGACTTAAAAGATGGAAACAATCTTGTAAAAGAAAAAAAATATAGAGCCCAGACTAGTTCCAAAAGATGTTGACCATAGGTGGAATTCCACCTATGCAATGTTAAGTGTAGCAATATGTTAGGCGCAGAGTCACGCCCACCGCCGCGGAAGCGATATCACCTGAGAGATAGCCCTGGCTTTTGTTGTCCCAAAAGCACAAGTCAATCTCTATATTCTTGTTTCTCAAAGGAAACGAGAATAGATAGTGAAATTCTTATTTCTCAATGGAAACAAGAATCAAAAGTGATATATTTCATCAAAGTAAAATATACACTCTTCCTCTCATCAGCTCTAAGACCGAATATTGAGGGAACCTACAAGCAATAGCCAACACCCAGAAAACAATAAATACACGAGATTTACGTGGTTCGGCAAACTTGCCTATGTCCACGGGAGGGGTGAGGGGAGATTCCACTATGAGAAGAACACCGACAACTTGTACAATCCACAAGCTCGTCTCTAAGAAAAAAAATCTAATTTTTACCCAAAAGAAATAAACCTCTCTTTTGTAAAATCTCTTTTTTTTTCTTCTCCTCAAAAAACTACCCCAATTACCTATGCTCAGCCGCCAAAAGAAACAAAAAACCTCTCTGCCTTTTTCTCTTTCCGCAGACTTTTCCCACACACTGTTCCCGCACAAAAAACCCTAGATGATAAATACATAGGTATTTATACATAGTGATGAGGTTATAAAATGAAACTTGGGCCTGTTTTTACCCGCTGGACTCGGTGCCCATAGAGTACACGTGATTTGTGCCAGGCTGGCACACGCACGTTCACACAATAGAATATAAAAGCATTATAACTGATTTTATAAATTATTATGCTTCTAGTTCTAGTTCTGGTAGCACTTATGGAATAACTGAAGATGAATGGACAATTATATGTAATTTAAATGAAATGTTATAAGTTTTTTATGATGCTACAATGTTATTATCTGACTGTTATTATCCAACCATTACTTTAGCTGCTTTACAAATTTTAAATATTCAAAAAAAAATTGGGAAATATCGTATGGAAGATACTTTTGGACCTATGATTTTTCAAATGGAGAGCAAATTTAATAAGTACTTTAGGTATATTCCTCATATTTTTGGTTTGGGGGTTCTTATTGATCCATGCTTGAAGGATATTGGCCTTCGAAGTTTGTCACAATCCTTGTATGGTAATCAGATTATAGACTTAGATGATGGAACCACCCTTACTGCTACTACTCATCATTTAGCTATTAGAAATTATTTTCAAACCTTATATGATGAGTATGCAGCTAGACATGGTGTAGCTACACAACAGTCTACAGCTTCGGTTTCTTCGAACTCATCCCGAGGTAAAAGTATAAGTTTTGATAGGTATGCAATGGTAGCTGAGTTAACTGGTGGCTCTGGACTTGGATCGTCATCATTGAAGGTTTCTGAAATAGATGAATATTTATCTGCTTCTTTAGTTAAATGTCAAGGAAATGATTTAGATATTTTACAATGGTGGAAATTATATGGATCAGTTTCAAATCATATACTTTCCACCATGGTTCGTGACTTACTAACAGTGCATGTTTCGACGGTAGCTTCGGAATCCGCCTTCAGCACAGCAGGACGTTTGATCGACGACCACAGGACATGCTTAGATTCGTATACTGTACAAGCGGTGATGTGCTTATAAGATTGGTGGATGTACGAGAATCGAATGCAAGGCATCGATCGGATGGCTGGAATTGAAGATAAATTTGAAGAATTAGGACTAGCAGATAGATATAAAGAATAAATAATATTCATCAAATTGTAATTTTTATATCTTAGCTTAAAATTTGTAAAGAATTATTTTGGAAATAGTTACAAATGATAGTGATATAGGTGAGTAGGTGCCAACCTAGTTGGAATGTACTTATCTATTGTGATGCGATGAATTCCAAAATAAATTTATACTTATAATTTGTAAATAATTTATTAATTATTAATAAAGAATTTATTTTTATAATTTTTATTTTGTAATTTATGTCATTTTAAGTGATTAATAAAATTATTGTTTTTTATTATTTTTTTTTGTCTTTTTTTATAATTTAAATTTTAAATAGAATTAAAAAAAAAGAAAATAAACCGGGCCGGCTCGGAACCCGGCCCGGTCGGGCCCGGGCCTGGCCCGGGGTACTGCCCGGCCCGGGCC
>NC_033795.1:6111669-6113329 GCF_001876935.1 Asparagus officinalis | reverse complement strand
CGGATCCGGGCTCCGGTTTTGCCCAGCCCGGGCCGGGCCGGGCCGGGCCGGGCCGGGCCGAATGGACAGGTCTAGATGTCTACCATTATAAAATGGGCCAGCTGGGATGCGACAAAAGGGATACTATTAGTACCCATTTTATTCATAACGCTAAATACCCATATTGGTATTTTAATTTCACTCCATTTATCAAGAAGGTATTTTAATTAGGCAAACCTGCTTTAAGACATTTTAATTGACTCAACTTACCAATAAGGCCCTTTTTCTCGTCGGCGACCAGTTTTCCGGCGAGAGCTCGTCACGTGCGTTGTACGTGATGACTTAAATTGTTATTAAGCAGCTGATGTGGCACAGTTTTCTGACGTGGACAAAGAAGTTGAGAGAATAAAAGAGGGGATTCAAGCTCTCGTTTGGGTGAGATTGGAAAAAACTAAGGTTTATCAAATGGGGGCATTCAAGCTGTGATTGAGCGTGGAAGAGAAGATATTATGTCGTCGTCATCAAGTTCAAGCTCTTGTTCTAAAGCAAGTTGGGTCAGTGGAAGATTGGGATCGCATGTAAGTATTAATCATGGTTTGAATGCTTTGGCAAGTATTAGAAGGTGAAATGAGGAAGCAAGGATGGTTGGCATGAAAATTTGTAAGCGTGGAATGGACTGTGGGTATTATACATCATTTACAGATGAAAATCCTGGGAGAAGGTTTTATAAATGTCAAAATCCTAATGGTGGCTGTGGAATGTGGGAATGGTTTGATAAACATGTGTGCAATGTGTCTTCTACTCTATTTCCTATTCTACAAGATGAAATACTTAACTTGAGGAGTGACTTGAAGCTCAGGGATAGGCAGATTCAAATAGTTGAGGCCGAAGTGAAGGCTTGCCATGTTGAAAATGCCAAGTTTAGAGACCAGCTCCAGGTTTTATGCGATGAGACCGTGCCACATCAGATGCTTAATAACAGTTTAAGTCATAACGTGCAATGCACGTGACGAGCTCTCGCCGAAAAACTGGTCGTCGACAAGAAAAAGGGCCTTGTTGGTAAGTTGAGTCAATTAAAATGCCTTAAAGTAGATTTGTCTAATTTAAATACCTTCTTGGTAAATGAGGTTGAATTAAAATACCAATATGGGTATTTAGTGTTATTCATAATGAAAAGTCACATGTCTCTCTGTCAATAATATTAATTGATTGTTCATGTTTTTTCTTCTTATATTCAGTTTCTCTGTTTTAATTCTATATGTTACCATTAGTTTTTGTTTTTATTAATATTTTTATTTTTAGCTATTTTTTGCCATTAGTAGTTAAGTATTTCTACCTGGCGCAAATTTTACCTTTATATATAAGCCCAAGTAACTATCACAATTATGACCAACTATAGTAAATTCTTCTTGAAAATCTATAACTAAAAATAATGAATTTGGATCCTCTCCACTAGCGAAAAATATTGAAGAGATCGTTATTTCTAGACCGGCCAGATCATTGCTTTTATACTAGATTTTTGGAGGATTGTGATTCATTTCATATGTAACACCTATTACTCTCATTTTACACTGAAGAAGACGAATCACGATCCTTGAGACAATTAATTAATGGTTAGAATTAAGAATAGCGGTGCCTCCAAAAATAATAGTCAAGATTTCATATGAATTTTCAGGACATA
>NC_033795.1:6108919-6111659 GCF_001876935.1 Asparagus officinalis | reverse complement strand
TAATGGCACTACATCCAGATTATGACACATCAAGACACCTCAAGACCTAGTGACCAAAGATGTTTCCCAACCTATCATACATCATGTCTATAATTTCTGGATCGTATAGAAACCTCGACAACATTGTTTACGAAATAGATGTAGTCTACACATTTTAAGTGGCTTGAGTTCGAGCAGGGCTTATCGTGTTGAGTGATGGTTTGTGAATGCCAAGTCGGTTGGGGCGCAAACCTTTGATTTCCCTTCACTGTCGTTCCACAAACTGGAACCTTTGAGATCCTCTCATTTGCTTTTTGGCTAAGCCTGTGGTCCTTAAAGATTCCAAGGCAAATGACTCCACTTTCGGGCTATCTATTTAAGATTCTATTCCTTGCTCCATCTCTCTATCAGAGATTATTGTCTCGTATAAAAAGAATTTGGATCCTCTCCATTACAAAAAAGAGTAGTAGAGAAACCACTACTTTTAATCTCAATCGTTGATTACTTAATAGGCGGTTATGATAAAATCTAAATCTAAAAATTATCATACGCCTGTGTATTGTACTCATTCCTAATTTGCGCTAAAAGAAAAAATCACAACCACCAACTAGATAATCAATGGTTGTGAATATGTAATGGTTTCTCCACTACTTTTTAGATAGTGGAGAGGATCCGAATCCGTATAAAAAATTGTCTTTCGGAAATTTGAGGAAGAAATATGGGTGAATTTCACATAACCCCCTCCCCATGAAAGTTAACATATTTTCAAAAACTCCCAGAAGTTTGCAATTGTTTCCAACATAACCCCCTAGCCGCGTAAACTACTAAGCTTTCAAAATTGTTTCACAAACCCCAACCTGTCAATGTCATTCTCAGAAAAAGCCCATGAACTTTTGATGAAGTTCCAAAAACCGCTATTGTATTGTTAGGGGGTGTGTCGGAAAAAAAATTGCAATTTTTGGATGGGTTTTGCGACGCTCCCAAACGTTAAGGGGTTATGTGGCGTTTGAAAACTTGATTAAGTGTTATCTCACAAGGATGGCATTAGGGGCACACCCTAACCACATCCCAAACCACACCCCCTCTCTCATATGCTACAGTGCACCGGGCCCTACATGGGATTTTAAAATTTTAAAATCCCATGTGGGGCCCGATGCACTGTAACATATGAGAGAGGGGGTGTGGTTTGGGATGTGGTTTGGGGTGTGCCCCTATCATTTTCCATCTCAGGCCAAAGGGAAGGGGTGGTCACGTGAAACCCACCCATTTACGTGTGTGATGAGATGAGCGCACGTGTGCGCACGTGCGCGCACGTGTAAAGAGGAGCAAGCAGGGCCGGCAATCAAATGCAATTCTTCGGCGCTTTAATCGGAAGAGCTAACGAGAGTCATGACAACATCGGTTACAAGGGGGTCGAAAGGACGGAAACCGTATACAGGCCGCAGGGCCGCTAATGCTGTCCTGTCACGTGACTGGAGGAGCTTCTTTTAATGAAGCATCTTCATCCCCGAAACTTACTTACCACCGAAAAGTTTATTTGTAAATCAAAGGTTTGCACCCTTTTTTTTTCCCCCTTCTTTTTCCTTCTTCAGTTCACATGAAACGTAGGAGAAAAAGTTGCTAGTTTTGCTCAGCACCCTACTTAACCAAACGCTGTCCGTGTGAAATATTATAATATTGAAATGTTGCTTTGTCTCACACAGACGGAGAGCGCTTTAGTGCTTTTTTTAACATAATAAATTTACAACTAAACAAAGCAGATAAAGGAACATGCTTGAAGAAACAGATAGAACTTTTCAAGTAAAGGTCTGTTTGGTTGATTTCCTAAAAACCAAGAAATAAAAATAAATAGGTGAAAATCTTAAAAAGTACAATTTCATTCATTTCCATCCCCAAAACTCACCCATAACATCCAATAAAATATTATTTTCATCCAACAACTCATCCACAACATCTAATAAAATATTATTTTCATCCACAACATCACTCAACTCATCTCATCTCATCATTTCAAATCACTCACATCATCCTATAAGATTGTGACAACTCATCTCATCTCATTAACATTTTATTTCCACTCATTTCTCCCAAAAAGCTAGGAAAACGATTTCATTAAGTGTGAGTCACATCATTCAATAATATAATGACAACTCATCTTATCTTAACTATTTTCTTATTTTTAAGAATGAACCAAACAAAAAAATAACCTATTACAGGAAATATGTTTCTTATAATTCATTTCCTTATTTTTTTTTCGTCAACCAAACAACATCGAAACAAATTTTCTTAAAAAATTACTCACATCATCCAATAATAGGGTGACAACTAACATCTTCTCATCTCTAATTCTTTGATTTCTTTCTTTTTTTTAGCCAACTAAACATTCCCAAAACAATTTTTCTTAGAAATAGTTTTCCATTTCTTTGATTTCCCTCTTTTTTTAGACAAACAAACAGCCCCTAAATGAAAAAGTTCCTCTGTTGTAATTTGACAACCTGAGGAATGAAACCCAGAGAAAATCAAGAAAATTGGCTCATAAAAGAGAGAGAAATCCAATAAAAAATAGAAGGAAAGTATGGGTCTTGAGCTCTTGAGAAGAACTAGAACGTCGAGGAATTGGGAAGCAAATGAAACATTAAGATGTTAATACCTCATATTTGTTGAATACCCTGGGAATATCATTAAGTCGTTGTAAATTTTGCGACTGAGGAGAGGAAAAGTTGAAGTTGAAAAAGAGATGAAACTGTAGGGAAAGTTTAGT
>NC_033795.1:6100421-6108279 GCF_001876935.1 Asparagus officinalis | reverse complement strand
AGGGCACGGTCCCCGAGGCGCCACCTCCGCCATCCCCGACCAACGGCGGGGACGGACGCCACCGTCCCGTCGCAGGCGATGCGAACTTTGACACGAACATGGTCATCATCCTCGCGGCGCTGCTTTGCGCATTGATATGCGCGCTCGGCCTCAACTCGATCGTGCGGTGCGTGCTCCGGTGCGGGCGGCGGATCGCGTTCGAGACAGCTGAGGAGACGGCGGCGAGGCTGGCAGCAACCGGGCTGAAGAAGAAGGCCTTGAGGCAAATACCGGTGGCGGTTTATGGGTCAGAGGGGGCGAATATCCCAGTAGCGGCGACAGACTGCCCGATTTGCCTCGGGGAGTTCGCCGACGGGGAGAAGGTGAGGGTGTTGCCTAAGTGTAATCATGGGTTTCATGTGAGGTGTATTGACACATGGCTCGCTTCGCACTCGTCGTGCCCTACGTGTCGACACTCGCTGCTTGATCGGGCGACGGCGGCAGGTGGTGGTGCTGGTCAACAGCACGCGGCGGAGGCGGCGGTGGAGGTGGTGGTTGTGGACGAGGTGAGCTAACACTTGGTTCAGCAGCCGCCGCATCTATAAAATGGACAAAAATTAATCTGTTAAGATAACTGCAAGATCTGCCTAGGGAATTGCGGATGTGAGTATTGGACCTCAACGACAAAGTGTCGTCAAGAGCTCTTGGGAAATGGACTCCAGTTGCAGAATCAGGTTAGGGGGAGGCTTTTTGAGACGGAGGCCTATAAATACCTAGTTAAGGTAACATTTAGTAAGGAAAAGATCAAGATATCTTGGGAGCAGAGAAGGAAAAAAAGAAAGACAGAGAGATTGGCAAGGGATATAGAGGTCTGGCTTCTTTCTGTAAATTATTGAGATTATAGGACAGAGAGGTTGGCTTTTGAGGACGAAAGGGAGGAAAGTAAGTAGAGGTGTGAGAGGGAATTTTGGTTAAGGCACAGGATCCCACGCCTGATCATCATATTGTAAGTGTTTGGGACCAATTCCACTTAGTTGAGCTCACATGTGTCACTGAATCTGTGAAGGAGTGGGATTTGGTTTGTGTTTTGATGTGTCAATTTGGGGTTTAGCCGAGATCTCATATCTCATAATTTAAGATAAGAGCTACTGATATTTTAACACATCCCTTGTCATAGGAAGCGAAGCATCCTTTATTCGACAAAGGGGTCGTTATCTATGATTTTTCCTAATGATCGTAAGAAGCCTAACAAGCAAGATGGATTGCCTTGATTTTATTATTATTTTTTCTTTCTTTTTGAACCCGGGTCCTCTCCTCTAAAAAGCAGCGGAGAGACCACGACTCCCATTACAATCGTTGATTTATCGAGTGGGCGTTTGTAATTTATTCTAAAATAACACTTGCTATACCCCCATAAATTGTGCTCATTTTCTAATTTGCGATGAAATACAAATCGCAACCATTAACTATAAAAATTTACACCCTACTAAACTGAGATTTGATTATAATACTATTATTCTCCCTTTCCTTTTCTTAGCTAGAACTTTCAAATATGATGAAATAAGCTTTTCTCCATCCCACTCACTAAACTGGCAAATAATATATTATATTTTCCCTCACGTTCTCTACCTTACTTTTTCATATTTTATCTTTCCTTCCATTTTCTTAGGATTTGAATCCTCTACGCTACCAAAAATATAGTTGATGGACCGCTATATAATCACAACTATTAATTATTTAATTATTTAGTCAGTGGTTATGATTTTTTTTCTTTAAGCGCAAATTAGGAATGAGTGCAATATACTGGGGGTATAGTAAATGTTAGATTTAGATTGCATCATAACTACATACAAAATAATTAACGATTGAGATTAAAAGTAGTAGCATCTCCACTACTTTTTTGTAGTGGAGATATTCCAAATTTCTTTTCTTATGAGTTGTTTGCTTTATGGTTAGTCTAGATGTAGGAAATGTATTTTGAAAAGTCTATAATTAAAATTGTGTTTGTTTGTGATAGAGATTAAAGGGGAATTGCATGAGAGATAAAATCCAATCAAAATTGTTGCGCCCAGGGGAAGCGTGCACAATCCACGACGAGTCGATAAACAATGCGAGAAGAACACCACGAACACAATTCACAAGAGAACTAACAAAACCAATCACAAACACAGAGAATTTACGTGGTTCGATAAGTTGCCTACGTCCACGGGGAGAGGATTGGGAGATTTCACTATATGGAGGAGAAAAACAATGGGTTACAACTCTCTCAAACACTCAAAATAATCCAAACCAAAAGATCTCACTCTCTCACAATAATCTCCCTCTCAAAGTGCTCAAAGCAACATCTTTTCTCTGTTAAATCTCTCTCTGAACCCTAGAAAACGTGTTACTATTTATATAAACAACCCAAACCAAAACAGGCTAGGAAACAAAACTGGCCCAATACCCGCTATTGGTCGACTGATGAGCATTCCTCAGCCGACTGGTAGCGCTTCATCGGTGGACCGATCACACCATATCGGTCGATTATCTAGTGCACTTGTTTTCCGACCCTGTGGTGTGCGTACTATCAGTTGACTGATCCAAGATATCAGTCGATTGACCCGAGACTTCCTGTAGCCGCTGATTCTTCATTATTTTTCTAACAATTCTCCACCTCGGCGAAGTGTTCCCAAAACTGATCCGACACCAACATGAGCACCTATATGTCGTCTCTTCAAATCCGGCTACACTAATATGGTTGCCTACGTACCCCCTCTCCCAAGGGATCAAGTTGCCCGTAGTTTATCCAAATGACCTCGATTGGCCTCAACAAGCACGAATCTGCAATAACCTTCTACAAATGATCAAACTTATTGCTAGGGACCACCTTCGTGAGCATATCTGCTGGATTGTCTTTTGTGTGGACCTTCACAAGCTCCACACCCCCATCTTCAAGAACATTCTAAACAAAGTGATAACGAACGTCGATGTGCTTCTTCCTCATATAGAAAACTTGATTCTTCGCTAAATAGATAGCACTCATGTTATCACAATAGTGACAGACCATTGTGAAATACCAAGGTCTTCCAAAAGTCCTTGAAGCCAAATTGTCTCCTTAATAACCTCTGTAATTGCCATGTACTCTGCATCTGCCATCGATAAAGCCACTGTAGACTACAAGGTGCATTTCCAACACACCGGCACACAGGTCAAAGTGAACACGTATCCCATCATCAACCGGCGCTTATCTAAATCTCCAGCATAGTCTGAATCGATGTAACCCATACACAACTACCCACCACTAGTGTCCCATTCAAACACCAAACCAATGTTGAGAGTACCTCGAATGTATCTCAAAATCCACCTCACGACATCCCAATGACCCGGACTTGGGTCATGCGTGTATTATGAAACCATGCTAACTGCCTGTGATAGATCCGGCCTCGTACATACCATGGCGTATATCAAACTTCTCACTACGCTCGCAAAAGGAGTCTTCGACATCAATTCTCTATCTTCAACTGACTTCAGTGAAAGATCAGTTGAAAGCTTCAAATGGGCTCCCAAAGGTATACTGACTGGCTTCGTCTCCATACTGACATTAAATCACTGTAGCACCTTCTTCAAATAAGCCACATGTGTCAAACAAATTATGTCCTTATCTCTGTCTCTGTCGATCTCCATCCCAAAAATATGCTTTGCTTCACCCAAATCCTTCATCTCATACTCACTCGAAAGTTGTATCTTCAATTCATTTATGGCTGATCTGGAAATGAAAGCAACCAACATGTCATCGACATAAAACAACAAATAAATATACGTACCTCCATGCAACTTATGATAGTACATGCAAAGATCAAACTAGCTCCTAATGTACGACTTGCCGATTATAAACCCATCGAATCGCCTATACCATTGTCTTGGAGATTGCTTCAACATGTATCGCGATTTCTTCAATCTGTACACTAATTTTTCCTTCCCTACAGCTTGAAACTCCAATGACCGAGTCATATAAATTTTTGCATCAAGATCACCATGAAAAAAGCTATTTTCATATCCAACTAATCCAATTATAATCCATACTATAGCACCAAAGCTAGTAAGATCCAAATCGAAGAGTGTCTCACCACCGAAGAGAAGATCTCATTGTAGTCAATACTTTCTTCCTGTGCATAACCCTTCGTTACCAACCTAGTTTTAAACCTCACTGGAGTGTCTTAAATGCCCTCCTTCTTGGTATACACTCATTTGCAACCAATTACCTTTCACCCCTTTGAAAGCTCGACAAGCTCCCATGTGTCATTCTTCTAAAGAGACTCCATCTCTTCCTGCATTGCTTCTTGCTACATATCAGCCTCTGAACTATGTTTAGCCTCTCTGAATATAGTAGGAACTATCTCATCGACACTCTGCACTGGAAGTTTATAAGCAACCACTGTATATGCATACCTCGCTGGTAATAGTTTGTCTCTCCTGGGTCTCCAAACTGCAATAGAATCCTGAACCTGGGCTATTGATCTCTGATCCTGCTCTGCTGTACCTGTATCCTCCAAATCATCACTGTGCTCGCCTGGCGTCACCTCAGTCGGCATTCTAATGGATACAGTCCCATCTGAACACTGTGGAGTTGCATCAATCTCCACTACCTGTGATGTATTCTCTGTCGGGGTGCTCTCCACCTGATGAGAGCTGGGAGACTGCAAGAGCAAAGCCTCATCAAAAATGACATATCTAGTCATCACAATCTTCTTCTTAACTAGATTCCAAGCTTGTATCCCTTAACACCACGTTTGAATCCCACAAATATGGCCTTCCTAGCTCGAGGTTCCAATTTATATGTTCTAACATGATAAAATACATGTTTGCGTCAAAAGTTGACTTTGTCATGGAATTCATTATATATTCGGTCGATTACAATAAATTCAAAAGGAATAGCCTTTTTATAAGACTTCTCTTACACAACAAAATGAAAATTATAACTCTTGAGAAACAAACGCAGGATCGTTGTTTGGATCGCTGCTTGCGTGGGATCTTTGCCTGTGCCGGGAGCGCTTTGACTCGTGGACCACCAAATCACAGATTCTGATTGAACCGTGAGGGGTTTAATGATTCTTCCTTCGTTTATCGAAGTAAGAATTTGAAGCGAATATCTTATCGATGTAAGATATTCACTCTTCTAAAGATCAAGTCAGAGCTTAGATCTCTAGGAATCGCCAGAAACTTCTTGAGGATGTTTGTGAAGAAGGAAGACTCTCTTTCTCGCTCTAATTCATCAAAACTTAAGGCTCTCTGCTCTAATCTGCTCTGGAAATGCTCCGCCTCTGTCAATGATGGCCATAGGGGGTATTTATAGCCTCCTTAGACGATAACTGAAGAAATAGCCGATCAACAACTGCCTCTTTAGGCGCGGCAGTTGATGCTGTCGCGGCTAAAGGGCGCGACAGTCGACACTGTCGCGGCCAAAGGGCGCGGCAGTCGACACTGCCGCGGCTAAAGGGGCAGTTACACCCACGTTCATACGTGTTTGAAACAGTTCTCCCACGACCTTTAACCACCTTTTTCGTGGTTTAACTGCTTGTACACGTCAGCACACGTTCTATCTCTAATATGCTGCCACGTGGGCTTCAATAATCATCAGATAACTGTATTATAACTGCTGTAGCATCCCCTATAATAGCCGCGGCACCATGAGTTGCCGCGCCTTGGCCGCGACACCATAGGCTGGCGCGGCCAAGCCGCGGCACTATGAACTGCCGCGTCTTAGCCGCGGCACTATGAGCTGCCGCGCTGTAGCCGCGCCACCATGTACTGCCGCGCCCACACGCTGTAGTTTGCATTGTTCTGTGAATTCATATTGTTTTGTGTTGATTCATAGATCCTTTTGCTTCCTTTGGGCTTGTATGATCTCCCATGACTTAGATACTGATGTTTATCACCTTCTTTTTGTCTTGAGTGGTATTTGAATGTCTGTAAGTATTTTTTGATGTCTACAGATACCCCCTCCAAAGTATCACAGACTCGTCATTTTGAAGAGGAGTCTGGGACACTTTGGATATGATAAGTTTTCCTTGCAATTTCTTCAGTACTTTGTTTGTGAATGGCTTCAGTCCTTGACTTCTTCATCTTTTAGCTTATTCAGTGCTTTGTAGAATAGCTGAGATTCCTCCGGTGTTGCGTTTATCGCGTGGCCGTTGTCGAAGTCTCAAATTAAAACTGCTGTCGAAGAATTTGAGAAATAGTTTATACTCATATACTATATTGGAGTGTTCGGGAAATAGTTTAACCTCATATACCCGTTAGGAGGTAATCAGGTTATTCTTAAGAATATTTTGAGTAATATTCTCCTTAAACTTCCTGTTGAGATTAGGGAAATAGTTTAGACTCGTATACCTATTGGAGTATTCTGGTCTCTTGTTTGTTGGTAGAGATGAACCCGATGATGGAGAGGAAGAATTTTATATTCTATCTCCTGGTCTCTTGTTTGTTGGTAGAGATAAACCCGGAATCGGAGAGGAAGAATTTTATATTCTATCTCCTGGTACAAAGGAAATTTGAAGTGGGATTTCTATTCAGAAAATCTGAATAAGGTTTGATCAATTGAGATTGGAAGCAATCCTAACTTTTATAGGTTTAATTGCGCAAATCGAAGGTGGACCTCTTGTTCATGGAAGGAATCAAGAGGGGATTTTGGTTTTGGTCCTAACTGTTTAAAGGTTTGACCAAATGAGGATTTGAGACGATCCTAACTGCTTAAATGTTTGATCGTTCAATTTGTGGACCTCTCGTTCATGGAACGAATCGAGAGGGGATTTTGGCTTTGGTCCTAACTGTTTAAAGGTTTGACCAAGATAGGAATTTTGTGAGGGAAGATTGATCTAAAGAGGTGATCGAATCTCATCTCAGCAAAAGAGTATTCGGAAGTCATAGTAGGAGTTTAGTGTTTATCACTTTGTTCATAATGATCGGGGTTATCCCTAAGAATATTACATTTAACATTCTTCCGGGAACTTCCCGTTATATGAATTATCCATCCCCAGCTTTCTTTGCAAAACTGGGTGTAACGAGGAGTACGTTATCCTCAGTCGCATGTTCGGGTTATCCTTAAGAATATAAGATTCTCCAGGAACTTCCCTTTATATAAATCATCCACCCCCAGCTTCCTTCGCAAAACCGAGTTTAACATTGTACTCAGTTGGATAATCGAGAAGCAGTTTATACTCATATACTCCTTGGAGTGTGGGGAAACAGTTTATACTCGTGCACCCACTGGAGTTATATGGGGTCGTCTTTTTTTGGCTTGTTTCGCCATTATGACGCCAGAGTCAATTAATGCTTGGATCTTGTTTTTGAGTCCAAAGCAAATCTCGGTGGGATGAAGAACCCTTCTGTGGTACGCACAGTAATTTGGATCCATAATCCTCTTAGCTCCATCCTGATCTTTAATATGTGGTAGCTCGATTTTGTCATTAGCGAGGAGGTATTCCAATATGGCTGGAGCTTCATCATCTTCGAAAGAATATTCCTTTTGAAACATCGGATCGAGAGTCGCATTCTCAACGATTGCAGATGTCATTGGTTGGCGTCTCTCAACTTTCTTTCTTTTAAGAAAGTGCTCAGCTTGTTCACCGCGCATTTTTAAATCTTTCCACGTTTTGGATGGTACGACCTCCAGGGTTTCCAGGACCTCGATGGAGAGATTATTGTGGCATGTTTGCAGGATGAACTCTGTAGGCATCAAAAAATGCTGAGAGATATCCGAATACAGCTCAAAAAGGCAGAAGAACGCAAGTATGGGCTGTCTCGCACGCGAGACAGACTTGACTGTCTCGCCGTACGAGACAGTCTTTACTGTCTCGCCCACGCGAGAGCAGAGCTTTTTACTATGCTCCCGCACCTA
>NC_033795.1:6051882-6100396 GCF_001876935.1 Asparagus officinalis | reverse complement strand
AGGTTTATACTCATTTACTCCTGGAGTGTGGGAACAGCTTTATTACTCGTGCACCCACTGCTAGTTATATCGGGGTTCGTTTTTGGCTGGTTTCGCCGATTATGATACGCCAGAGTCATTAATGCCCTTGGCATCCTTGTTTTTGAGTCAAAGCAAATCTCGGTGCGGATGAAGAACCCTTCTGTTGGTACGCACGAGTAATTTGGATCCATAATCCTCTTAGCCCATCCTGATCTTAATATGTTGGTACTCATTTGTCGATTAGCGAGAGGTATTCCCAAATATGCCGCTGGAGCTTCATCATCTTGAAAGCAATATTCCTTTGAAACTATCGGATCGAGAGCTCGCATCTCTCAACGATCGCAGATGTCATCTGTTGGCCGCCGGGGTGGCGGGGCGCCCCGCGGGTGGCCGCGGGCGGGGGCGCGGGCGCGGGGGGGGCGGCCGGGCCGCGGGCGCCCGGCGGGGGCCGCCGGCCGTCCTCTCAACTTTCTTTCTTTTAAGAAAGTGGCTCAGCTTGTTCACCGCGGCATATTTTTAAATCTTTACCACGTTTTGGCATTGGTACGACCCTCCGAGGGTTTCCAGCGACCTCGTGCCGAGAGATTATTGTGGCATGCTTTGCAGGAGAACTCTGTAAGGCATCAAAAATGCTGAGAGATTATCCGAATACAGCTAAAACGGCCAGAAGAACGCAAGCTATGGCTGCTCTCGCACGCGAGACAGACTTGACTTGTCCTCGCCGTACGAGACAGTCTTACTGTCTCGCTGCGCGAGACAGACTTTACTATCTCGCCCACGCGAGACCAGTTTTACCTGTCTCGGGTGTGTGCGAGACAGACTTTTCACTGTCTCGCCCACGCGAGACAGTCTTTAACTGTCTCAGCCCACGCGAGAACATCTTTACTGTCCTCGGGCGTACGTGCGAGACAGAATTTTACTGCTCTCGCCGTGAGACAGCTTGCTGCATGTCAAAACCCCCTTTACTAAACTTCCCTTACACGTGGCCCACTAACTGTGGCGCTCAAGAACGTGGGAACATCGGTGGGCGGAAATCACAGTTGATAACTGCCCAAAATAATGGAGTTTGAAACGGCGAAGGCAGTTAAAACGAAAATGCCTGACCGGTTACTATTTCTAGGACAGCATTTACTGTCTCGCGGGCCGAGACAGCAAAACACTGTCTCCCCGCTCGAGACAGCAAACACTGTCTCGCCCGCCGAGACAGCAAATGCTGTCTCGCGAGCACTGTTCATCAACGGGCTATAAATACCCCGAGGTAATTTCTTTGAAAGGGGCTGATCATTTTTGAGAGCACTTCAGAGCAGAGAGGACAGAGTACTCAAGCTTCGGCAACTCCTTGATATTCAGGCTTTGACTTAATTTCAAGAAGAACGACTATCTTACCTTGATAAGATATCATTTCAAGTTCTCACTTCGATAAACGAAGTCAGAATCATAAACCCTTCACGATTCAATCAGAATCTGTGATTTGGTGGTCCACGAGTCAAAGCGCTCCCGGCACTGGCAAAGATCCCACACAAGCAGCGATCCAAACAACGATCCTGCGTTTGTTTCTCAAGAGTTGTAATTTTTATTTTGTTGTGTAAAAGGAGTCTTATAAAAAGGCTATCTCTTTTTTGAATTTATTGTAATCGACTGAAGATATAATGAATTCCATGACAAAACCGACTTTTGACCCAAACAAGCTGGCGACCACAGTGGGAGCCAACGGTCTCGATGCCGAGACCGTCGTGTCGCAGCCAATCATCAAGATCCTGTTTGAATCAACGGTCGAGTACGAGTTCGACCAAGCGAAGTTTGAGGAGTATTTGTCATCCTCATCTGTAAAGTCTTCCGCGCCTCATAAATGCAGGAATATTTCATCTTCGTTAAAGTTATCAAATGCTACGGATGAAGACTCTCGTCCGCTTGTTGTTGAGGACTTTACTCGCAACAGCTCTGCTCAAGATGATTCTTCCCCAATTAAGGAGTCGTTCGATCGAAGTTCACCACTGACGAAGAGGGCTCGTCAGAGACAGCGTCAGCGCCATGCTCGCCAAATAGCTAAGGCATTTGAACAAACCGACGGAGTTCGTTATTACGCGGACTTAGAGTCGAGGAAACAACAAGTGGTTTGTTCAACACAACGACAAACTACTCACGTTTCTGCACAATTCACGACGGAGGAATGGATACTCGTCAAAAGGGCTCGTTCGACCCTCAAAGAACGTATACAAAAGCGTCGTGCAAACGCAGCTCTTGCCCGTGCTCTCTCACAACAAAGACGAGAAAGGAGGAAAGAAACGGTGACCAAAGAACCACCGAAACTCCGCCAAGTTTGGATTCCAAAGTCTGGACTTATGCAAAATCAGCATTCGGAGCCCGTTAAGACTCCATACCCACAAGGGGGTGGTTCTAAACGTGCGACTCCCGACATAACCTTGGATCGCTTAAAGACAAAAATAAATTGTCCTGAGAATGCCAACAAGGTTTTATACCCCCAGAAGAAGACGCATTCACCAAATGATATCGTCATACCTGGGAGATCATACCAACAGACGATACGATTTTTTGGCAATCATACCGATGAATCGTATTATCAAGTTGAAGTTGTGAATAATTTTCGAAAGAGAGTTATTCGAGAGATAAACTCTCGTTGTTCCTGTGCGCGACTCGTTAAAACAGCATTATCAGAATGTGACTGTTTCAAACGAGAAGTCATCCCACGAAAAGTCTCTGTATTATCGAAACCTAAGCCGAGACATTTCCGCAAAAGAAGAGCAGCTGTCCAAAATGATGAATTCCCTGAAGTCACCATCAACGTGGCTGATAGAAGAAAGTCTAAACAGCATTCAAGTGACTCAAATCCCGACTTTTCCCCGAAAGGAAAAGTCAATCCAAGAATTGCTCAAAGGATGTCTCGACTCCAATTAGGAGCTATCAGACGCAGAGACTACAAGAGAATGCAAGAAGGAATGTCCTCGGAGGATGAATTCTCGGACACTTATTCTGCAATCGCTTCTGATGATACAATGTCTAGCACAGGACAAATCAGAGAAGTATTCACAATCACTGCTGATCAGTTCACTCAAATACTTCAGGAAGCTCTAGCCAAACAACGTGAAGAAATTAGAGCTGAAGTGAAGACAGAAATGAAGTTGGCTATCCAACAAATGAGAGAACTGTTAACTCAACAGCCTCAACCTCCTGAGTCCAATCAGCGACTTGAATCCAGCCACCACACTCGGAATGTTGTAGAGGACAGTGATCCAGAGGTGGATGAAGTCATTATGGCTGATACACCTCCCAATGGCAATAACGCTGGGGGTGGTTTAACGGATCCTCCTAATAACGATATTGGGGGTGGTTCAATAGCACCTCTCACAGGGGGTGGTCTAACTCATTCTCCTCAACATCCTTCGAATGAAGACATAGACGAGGACAAGAAGATGCAAGAGCTTGAAAACAAAATCAACACTTTGATGACGGCTCAAGAAGTGAAAAAGACGGGTATTCCATGTCCTTATCCAAGAGAATGGGATTCAATACCGTATCCGTCAAAATTCAATCTGATTAACTTCACACCGTTTGACGGGAAAAGCGTGCCTATTCAGCATTTGATTTATTTCAAGTCTCATTTGGGCGTAATCTCTGGAAACGAGGCTTTAATGGCCCGGTCATTCATTGGCACCCTTCGCGGGCCCGCCTTCGATTGGTACCGACGGCTCAAGCCAGGGAGCATCAATTGTTGGGATGACATGGAAAGTTTGTTCCTCAACAATTTCTTCGATGATGACACCGAAGTGTCAATCGGAATCCTTTTGGATGAGAAACAAAAAGACGGAGAGTCAGTCGACAATTTTGTCAAGCGCTTCCGTAACATGGCAATGAATTGCAGAGATCCTATCACGGAGGAGTTCATCCTGCAAACGTGCCACAATAAGCTTTCCATCGATGTCCTAGAAGCTCTGGGGGTCGTGCCATCCACAACTTGGAAGGAGTTAAAATCTCGGGGTGAACAAGCTGAGCACTTTCTTAAAAGAAAGAAAGCTGAGAGAGGCCAACCAATGACATCTGCAATCGTTGAGAATGTGACTCTCGATCCGAGGTTTCAAAAGGAATATTCTTTCGAAGATGATGAATCTCCAGCCATCTTGGAATACCTCCTCGCTAATGACAAAATCGAGCTACCACCTATTAAAGATCAGGATGGAGCTAAGAGGATTACGGATCCAAACTACTGTGCGTACCACAGAAGGGTTCTTCATCCCAGCGAGATTTGCTTTGGACTTAAAAACAAGATCCAAGCCCTAATTGACTCCGGCGTCATAACGACGAAAGAAGTCGAGTAAAGACGACCATACAACTCCAATGGGTGCACGAGTATAAACTGTTTCCCCACACTCCAAAGAGCATATGAGTATAAACTGCTTCTCGATTATCTAACTGAGTACAATGTTAAACCCGGTTTCGCAAAGGAAGCTGGGGGTGGATGATTTATATAACGGAAAATTCCTGGAGAATCTTATATTCTTAAGGATAACCCGAACATGCGAATGAGGATAACGTACTCCTCATTACACCCAGTTTTGCAAAGAAAGCTGGGGGTGGATAATTCATGTAACGGGAAGTTTCCGGAAGAATGTTAAATATAATATTCTTAGGGATAACCCCGATCATTATGAACAAGGTGATAAACACTAAACTCCTACTATGACTTCTGAATACTCTTTTTCTGAGATGAGATTCGATCACCTCTTTAGATCAATCTTCCCTCACAAAATTCCCATTTTGGTCAAACCTTTAAACAGTTAGGACCAAAGCCAAAATCCCCTCTCGATTCGTTCCATGAACGAGAGGTCCACAAATTGAACGATCAAACCTTTAAACAGTTAGGATCGTCTCAAATTCCCATTTGGTCAAACCTTTAAACAGTTAGGACCAAAGCCAAAATCCCCTCTCGATTCGTTCCATGAACGAGAGGTCCACAAATTGAACGATCAAACCTTTAAACAGTTAGGATCGTCTCAAATTCCCATTTTGGTCAAACCTTTAAACAGTTAGGACCAAAACCAAAATCCCCTCTCGATTCGTTCCATGAACGAGAGGTCCTCAAATTGAACGATCAAACCTTTAAACAGTTAAGATCGTCTCAAATTCCCATTTTGGTCAAACCTTTAAATAGTTAGGACCAAAGCCAAAATCCCCTCTTGATTCATTCCATGAACGAGAGGTCCACAAATTGAACGATCAAACCTTTAAACCGTTAGGATCGTCTCAAATTCCCATTTTGGTCAAACCTTTAAACAGTTAGGACCAAAACCAAAATCCCCTCTCGATTAGTTCCATGAACGAGAGGTCCACAAATTGAACGATCAAACCTTTAAACAGTTAGGATCGTCTCAAATTCCCATCTTGGTCAAACCTTTAAACAGTTAGGACCAAAGCCAAAATCCCCTCTCGATTAGTTCCATGAACGAGAGGTCCACAAATTGAACGATCAAACCTTTAAACAGTTAGGATCGTCTCAGAACTCCCACTTGGTCAAACCTTACTATAGTTAGGACCAAAACCAAAATCCCCTTTCGATTCCTTCCATGAACGAGAGATCCACTTTCAGTTGAATAATCAAACCTTATGACAGTTAGGATTATTCAAACCTGTCCAGATTCTCTAAGTGGAGACCCCACTTTGAGTTTCCTTTAGACTTGGAGATAGAATATAAAATTCTTCCTCTCCATCATCGGGTTAATCTCTACCAACAAACAAGAGACCAGGAGATAGGATATAAAATTCTTCCTCTCCAATTTCGGGTCCATCACTACCAACAAACAAGAGACAAGGAGATAAAATATAAAATTCTTCCTCTCCGATTTCGGGTTCATCTCTACCAACAAACAAGAGACCAGGAGATTAGAATATAAAATTCTTCCTCTCCATCATCGGGTTCATCTCTACCAACAAAAAAGAGACCATATTACTCCAATGGGTACACGAGTCTAAACTGTATTCCTCCCCTCAACAGGAAGTTTCTGGAGAATATTACTCAGAATATTCTTAAGAATAACCTGGCTACCTCCCAACGGGTATATGAGGTTAAACTATTTCCCGAATACTCTAATAGGTACACGAGTCTAAACTGTTTCCTTACCCTCAACAGGAAGTTTTTGGAGAATATCACTTAAAATATTCTTAAGAATAACCTGGCTACCTCCCAACGGGTATACGAGGTTAAACTATTTCCCAAGAACTCCAAAAATACATGAGTATAAACTGTGTTCCTATGAAGACTGATACGATGATTAACAATGCGGTATCAATTTGATGATAAAAGCTGAATTCACAAGTACAAACTCCAGCTTCAATTCAAGATCTCGACAACGGTCAAGCGATGAACGCCATGCCGAAAGAATCTTAGCTATTCTACAAAGCACCGAATAGACTGAGAGACAAAGAGATCAAGTGTTGAAGCCATCATAAGTAAGACCTATCTTATCCAAAGCATCCCAGAACTCCTCTATAAAAGATTAAGTCTGGAATACTTTGGAGGGGGTATCTGTAGACGTCAAAAAATGTTGAGAGATATCCAAACACAGCTCAAAAGGAAGTCATCCAAAATGTCAAAAAAGAACACAAGTATAGACTGTCTCGCACGCGAGACAGTCTTTACTGTCTCGCACGCGAGACAGACTTGACTGTCTCGCCGTGCGAGACAGTCTTTACTGTCTCGCTACATATAGCATTCTTCCGAGAACTTCCCGTTTACATGAACCATCCACCCCCAGCTTTTCTCATGAAACTGGGTTTATCATTATATTCAGCTGCATGATCAGGTTATCCTTAAGAGTACTATACATGGTGCTCTCCAGGAACTTCCCGTGAAAGAAAGGAAATAGTTTAGACTCATATACCTGTTGGAGTATTAAGGAGCAGTTTATACTCGTATACTTTTCGGAGTGAGATGGAGAAGCAGTTTATACTCGTATACTCATCGGAGTGAGGGAAAACAGTTTATACTCGTGTACCCAATGGAGTTAGGGAAACAGTTTATACTCGTGTATCCAATGGAGTATTCTCATCTTTAATCGGCTTGTTTCGCCATTATGACGCCAGAGTCAATTAATGCTTGGATCTTATTTTTGAGTCCAAAGCAAATATTGGTGGGATGAAGAATCCTTCTGTGGTATGCACAGTAGTTTGGATCTGTAATCATCTTAGCACCCTCCTGATCTTTAATAGGCGGTAGCTCGATTTTGTCATTGGCGAGGAGGTATTCCAATATGGCTGGAGCTTCATCATCTTCAAAAGAATACTCCTTTTGAAACCTCGGATCGAGAGTTGCGTCCACAGAAATTGCGGATGTCATCGGTTGACTTCTCTCAACTTTCTTCTTTTTAAGAAAGTGTTCAGCTTGTTCACCACGCATTTTCAAATCTTTCCAAGTTTTGGATGGTACGACCCCAGGGTTTCCAGGACATCGATGGAGAGGTTATTGTGGCATGTTTGCAGGATGAACTCCTCTGTAATAGGATCTCTGCAATTCATTGCTTTGCCACGGAAGCGCTTGACAAAATCGTCGACTGACTCTCCGTCTTTTTGTTTTTCATCCAGAAGGGTTCCGATTGACACTTCAGTGTCATCATCGAAGAAGTTGCTGAGGAACAAACTTTCTATGTCGGGCCCGCGAAGGGTTCCTACGAATGACCGGACCATCAGGGCTTCGTTCCCAGATATTGCGCCGAGATGCGACTTGAAATAGATCAAGTGCTGAATAGGCGAGCTCTTCCCTTCAAACGGTGTGAAGTTAATCAGATTGAATTTTGACGGGTACGACATTGAATCCCATTCTCTTGGATAGGGACACGGAATACCTGTCTTTTTCCCTTCTTGAGCCGTTATCAAAGCATTGACTTTGTTTTCAAGCTCTTTCATTTTCTCGTCATCGTCTATGTCTTCATTCAAAGGAGATTGAGGAGAATGAGTTAGACCACCCCCTGCAAAAGGTGCCATCGAACCACCCCCAATATCGTTATTGGGAGGATGTGCTAAACCCCCCCCAGCGTTATTGCTATTGGGAGGTGTATCAGCCATAATGACTTCATCCATTTCTGGATCACTGTCATCTACAACATTCCGAGTGTGGTGGCTGGATTCAGCTCGCTGACTGGACTCAGGAGGTTGAGGTTGTTGAGTTAGCAACTCTCTCATTTGTTGAATAGCTAACTCCATCTCTGTCTTCATCTCAGCTCTAATTTCTTCACGTTGCTTCGTTAGAGCTTCTTGAAGCATTTGAGCAATGATTTGTCCCGTACTAGACATTGTATCATCAGAAGCGATTGCAGAACAAGTGTCCAAGAATTCATCCTCCGAGGACATTCCTTCTTGCATTCTTTTGTAATCTCTGCGTCTGATGGCTCCTAATTGGAGTCGAGACATCCTTTGAGCAATTCTTGGATTGACTTTTCCTCTCGGGGAAAAGTCGGGATTTGAGTCACTTGAAGGCCGCTTAGATCTTCTTTTATCAGCCACGTTGATGGCGACTTCAGGGAATTCATCATCTTGGATAGCTGATTTTCTTTTGCGGAAATGTCTCGGTCTCGGCTTAGGCTTCGACAATACAGAGACTCTTCGTGGGATGACTTCTCGTTTGAAACAGTCACATTCTGATGATGCTGTTTTAACGAGTCGCGCACAGGAACAATGAGAGTTTATTCCTTGAATAACTCTCTTTCGAAAAATATTCACAACCCCAACTTGATAATACGATTCATCGGTATGATTGACAAAAAATCGTATTATCTGTTGGCATGACCTCCCAGGTATGACGATATCATTTGGTGAATGTGTCTTCTTCTGGGGGTGTAAAACCTTGTTGGCATTCTCAGGACAATTTATTTTTGTCTTTGAGCGATCCAAGGTTATGTCAGGAGTTGCACGTTTAAAACCACCCCCTTGCGGGTATGGAGTCTTAACGATCTCTGAATGCTGATTTTGCATAAGTCCAGACTTTGGAATCCAAACTTGGCAGAGTTTCGGTGGTTCTTTGGTCACCGTTTCCTTCCTCCTTTCTCGTCTTTGTTGTAGGAGAGTTCGGACATGAGCAGCATTTGCACGACGTTTTTGTATACGTTCTTTGAGGGTCGAACGAGTCCTTTTGACAATAGTCCATTCCTCCGTCGTGAGTTTAGCAGAGACATGAATGATTGGTTGTTGAGACAACTGAACCACTCGATGCCTCCTCGACTCTAAGTCCGCATGATAACGAACTCCGTCGGTTTGTTCCAAGGCCTTAGCTATTTGACGAGCGCGGCGTTGGCGTTGTCTCTGACGAGCTCTTTTCGTCAACGCCGGTGGGCTTTGATTTAATGACTCTTTACTTGGCGAAGAGTCATTATGAGCAGAGAGGTTATGAATAGAATCCTCAACAACAATCAGGCGAGAGTCTTCATTCTATGCCTTCTTTGGCATGGAAGTCTTCTTCAATATTGATATCCTCTTGTACTTACGAGACAATGAAGATCTTGAAGAGGATGATGAGAGATATTCCTCAAACTTGGTTTGGTCGAATTCGTATTCGACCATGGATTCAACTGGAATCTTGATGATTGGCTGCGACACGACGGTCTCGGCAGCGAGACCGTTGGCTCCCACTGTGGTCGCCAGCTTGTTTGCGTTAAAAGTTGACTTTGTCATGAAATTCATTATATCTTCGGTCGATTACAATAAATTCAAAAGAAATAGCCTTTTTATAAGACTTCTCTTACACAACAAAATAAAAATTACAACTCTTGAGAAACAAACGCAGGATCGTTGTTTGGATCGCTGCTTGCGTGGGATCTTTGCCTGTGCCGGGAGCGCTTTGACTCGTGGACCACCAAATCATAGATTCTGATTGAACCGTGAGGGGTTTAATGATTCTTCCTTCGTTTATCGAAGTAAGAATTTGAAGCGAATATCTTATCAATGTAAGATGTTCACTCTTCTAAAGATCAAGTCAGAGCTTAGATCTCTAGGAATCGCCAGAAACTTCTTGAGGATGTTTGTGAAGAAGGAAGACTCTCTTTCTCGCTCTAATTCATCAAAAATCAAGGCTCTCTGCTCTAATCTGCTCTGGAAATACTCCGCCTCTGTCAATGATGGCCATAGGGTGTATTTATAGCCTCCTTAGACGATAATTGAAGAAATAGCCGATCAACAACTGCCTCTTTAGGCACGGCAGTTGATACCACGTTCATACGTGTTTGAAACTGTTCTCCCACGACCTTTAACCACCTTTTTCGTGGTTTAACTACCTGTCCACGTCAGCACACGTTCTATCTCTAATATGCTGCCACGTGGGCTTCAATAATCATCAGATAACTGTATTATAACTGCTGTAGCATCCCCTATAATGGCCGCGGCACCATGAGTTGCCGCGCCTTGGCCGCGGCACCATAGGCTGCCGCGTCTTAGCCGTGGCACCATGGGTTGTCGCGCTTCAGCCGTGGCACCATGTACTGCCGCGCCCACACGCTGTAGTTTGCATTATTCTATGAATTCACATTGTTTTGTGTTGATTCATAGATCCTTTTGCTTCCTTTGGGCTTGTATGATCTCCCATGACTTAGATACTGATGTTTATCACCTTCTCTTTGTCTTGAGTGGTATTTGGATGTCTGTAAGCATTTTTTGACATCTACAATACAGGGCACCCAAATACCTTGAACTGATCATAGTCGTGTGCTGGCTCTCCCGACCATATTTTCATAGGGTTCTTTCCCTCAATCATAGATGAAGGCAACCTAGTAATGAGGTGGCTCACATAAAAAAGTATCTCAGCCCAAAAGATCTTCTCCAAACCACTCTGCGATAATAAACATCGGATCTTCTTCAGCAAAGACCGATTCAACCTTTCTGTGACCTCATTCTACTGCGGTGTGTGACTAACTGTGAAGTATCTCTCTATGTCTTCATCTCGACATAGTTTCTGAAAGGGGTCAGAAGTATACTCACCGTTGTTGTCGGATCGTAACGTATTAATCTTTTTCCCAGTCTGCAGTTCTAATCTCTTCTTTCACTCCATAAATATCTCTAGCACTTCACTCTTCTTCGTCATGGTGTACACCCAACAACGCATTGAATACTCATCTACAAATGTGACGAACCAATGTCAACCACCAAGTGATGTCGTCTTGATAAGATCCCAAACATCTATGTGCACGTAGTCCAAGATACCCCTTGTCCTATGGATGACTATCCCGAACTTCACATTCGTCTTCTTTCCAAGAATACAATGCTCATAGAACTTAACTTTTTCACTCTTGGCTCTCTTCAATAGTCCATGCTTACACAAAGCTTGCAGTGACTTTTTACCTGTGTGCCCTAACCTATAGTGCCAAAGGCTGCTCGCGTCTACCTCTGAAATAGCTAAAGCTATCTGGTCAATCTCGATACTCCTTTCAGATAATACAAATTCCTATTGCGGATTCCCTTCATCACCACCAAAGATCCATTAGTAACATTCGCTACAGCGTTCTCAAAGATCACCTTGAATCCCTTCGCCTCCAAAGCTCCAACTGAAATAATATTCTTCTTCAGCTGATGAACAAACTTTACTTCATTCAACTCTCTAACAACTCTGTCGTGCATCTGAATCCTGACGGTACCTATCATGCAAATGCCACAGGACTGATTATTTCTCATGACCATCACATCCCCATCGAGTTTCTCAAAAGATACAAACCAATCTCTCCATGGAGTCACATGATAAGTAGCACCAGAATCCAACATCTAATCTGATGCTTCCACATGGTTAATTTCTGGAGTAATCAATAGAGAAAAGCATAAATCGTTGGAATCATTACCACTCTTAGTAACATTCACCTCACTGGCCTTCGGGCCATTCTTCTTGATATTCTCATTCTCTTTTAGCTTTGGACAATTTCTGCAATATACTTGTTCTCTACAGAAAGCACACTGGTTCTTTATAATTTGGTAGTGCCCTCTTGACTTTGACTTATCTCGATTACCACCTCTAGGATAGGGACTCTTTCCTCTTATCGACAAGGCTTCTCCTAAAGTGCTAGCTCTGAAAGATTCTTCATCATTCCTCCTCAAATCAAAATTCATCAATGCATTAGTCACTTCACTATAGGTGATGAAAGATCTACCATTTAACAAAGTAAGCACAAATGTATCAGAATCCTCATCGGGCAATGAGCCTAACAAAATGATCGCCTTGTACTCATCCGATATCTTCTCATCAATATTCTCTAAGTCCGACAGCAACTTTGTGTAGTTGTTCACATGATCTGCAAGTGAGGTACCCATGCACATCTGGAATCTGAATAATCTCCGCAGCAAGTGCAACCGATTATCAATACTCTTCGTAAGATATTTGTTGTTAAGAATCTCCCACATCTTCATCGCAGACGTCTCGCTAATCACATTATATTTCAACCCTTGTTCTAAACAACATCTAATTACCCTACAAGCATTTTGATTCATATTATCCCATATCGCCTCATCGTATTTAGGTGGCCTCTCATGAGTCATTATCGTCTCTTCTAAGTTTTGAGCATTCAGAGCATCTTGCACATCACTTATCCATAACCCAAAGTTGTTTTTATCGTCATACTTCACAACACTAATCTTCGTATTCTGAAGTACAACATGAACTGTACTCGACGCAACCTTGCTACTTTCACCACTTTCTCCTACCATTGCTTACTAACTCCAAATTGTAGAGGAAAGATTCGAACTTGATAGAGTTAAGAAATCACCCAAATTAAACCCTAGATAGGATTCCAACACAATCTCCTAATCACACGAGGAAGACGATATCTTCAATGGCAACTCCGCAATGCTATCTCCATCAAAACCTAGATCTCCAAGATCTAAGCTTCCAACACCGAGTTTTTCTCCATTAAAATCAAACCCTAGATCTGAAATCCGGCTCTGATACCACTTGTTGAACCCGGCAAAAGCATGCACAATCCACAACGAGTTGGTAAACAATGCGAGAAGAACACCACGAGCACAATTCACAAGAGAACGAACAAAACCAATCACAAACATAGAGAATTTACGTGGTTCGACAAGTTGCATACGTCCACGGGGAGAGGATGGAGAGATTTTACTATATGGAGGAGAAAAATAATGGGTTACAACTCTCTCAAACACTCAAAATAACCCAAACCAAAAGATCTCACTCTCTCACAATAATCTCCCTCTCAAAGTGCTCAAAACGACCTCTTTTCTCTTGTTAAATCTCTCTCTCTCTCTCTCTCTCTCTCTCTCTCTCTCTCTCTCTCTCTGAACCCTATAAAACGTGTTTCTATTTATATAAACAACCTAAACCAAAAAAGGCTAGGAAACAAAACCGACCCAATAACCACTATCGGTCAACTGATGAGCATTCATCATTTGACTTGTAGCGCTTCGTCGGTGGACCGATCACACCATATCGATCGACTGTCTAGTGCACTTGTTTTCCGACCCTATAGTGTGCATATTGTCGGTCGCTTGATCCAATATATCAGTCGACTGACCCGAGACTTCCTGTAGCCGCTGATTCTTCGCCATTTTTCCAACAAAATTTTGTTTGGTTGTATATGAATTTTAGTGAGAATATGTAACTAAATTCACAAATTTGATTGAAACCAGCATAATTTTAGAGAATTTTATTTGATGTATTTATTCTATGTGGCAACTATAACTTGTGCTTAAAAAATGACAAGCAAACAATGTATTTGCTAAAAAATTCATGATTTTTAATATTTGGGTCCCATTTTTAGTACAAGGATACAAAATGCATGGAAACACACGGCCTACAGTGGATAAACTCCCAAACACAATTAGGTTCTTTTGGAACTTTTGTAAGGCTTCCAATGTATATTAGCATATTATACATATTTTCCTGAATTACAAAGATTTGTTTCTTATCATGCAAATAAAAATGGTTGCTTTTTTTTCAAAGCAAAGGCAAAGTACAGCCATCATATTCAATTAAAAGGAAGACCATTTTCTCTCCAAAAAAAAAAGTTGAAAAGAAAATTATGAGTCGATAACAATACAAGGACTTGTTTGACAGTTCTATGGAAACAAGGCATCAACTACTCAGAGATAGAAAGCCATGAGTGCTTCAAACATTTCAGTGATGTCTCAGGCCTTGAGGCAAATCCTGGGAAATGCAAAGTTTTCTATGGTGGAATTGATGATAATCTAAAGGGACATGTATCAAATCTCTTGAATTTCCCTGAAGGTACCTTGCCTATCACCTATCTGGGTGTCCCATTGATTGGTAAACGTCTATCATTTATGAATTGTTCAAACCTTTTCAACAAGATAACAGGTCGATCAGTTCCAGGCTTGCCTGAAAAACAGGTTCCTATCTTATGCGGGCAGATTACAAATAATTAAAAGTGTTGTACTTGGAATACAAAACTTTTGGACTTCAAACTATGTTCTGCCTATGAGAGTGCTTCAGAAAATAGATGAATTATGCAGGAATTTTCTTTGGGGAAATTCTGAACAGGTTCGTAAAACTCCTCTCATTTCATGGGATAAAACTTGCTTGCATAAGAAATTTGGAGGGCTAGGCATATACTCTGCTTCTACATGGAGTACAGCTTCAACATTGAGGTTACTCTGGAACATACATGTTAACAAAGAAAATTTATGGATCAAGTGGATTCATGGCACATATTTGAAAAATTGTGATGTCTGGCATGTTCAGGCAAAAAAAACTGATTCGTGGATGTGGAGACAGATCTTGAAGATCAGAAACAAGGCACAGGAATATTTTGGAGGGGTTGATAATCTGATTCAGGCCATCTGTTCTTACTACAAGGATTCAAAAGTAAAACTTTCTGATTTATATGCTGCACTCTCCCCTACATCTAATTTGGTGCCTTGGTTTGGCACAATATGGGAGTCCTCAAATTACCCTAGACATGCTTTTATTAGCTGGTTAACAGTTCAAAATCGTCTGCTTACCCAGGACAGACTGATCAAGAGGGGATTTATAAACATAAACAACTGTGTTTTATGCTCTGATCTGGAATGCAGAGACCATCTTTTTTTCTAATGTTCCTATTCTAGTGATATCTGGGTCAAGGTCATGAATTGGTTACAGTTCAGGTGGAGATCGAACAATTGGAATCAAGTTTTGAATTGGTTTTGTTACAGGTTGAGGGGAAGGGGCTTTAAACAGAAGCTAAAGAAATTGGCTTTTACCTCAACAATTTATAACATATGGAATGAGAGGAATGGCAGGATTTTCAGACATGAATTGAAGCCAGCTGATCAAGTGTTTAAGGAGATAAAATTTAGCATCTTAGCTATTGTTCTCAATGGACCCTTTACTGCTGAAAACAGGGAATGGGTTTGTTCTCTGTAGTTTTAGAGTATGAGAGATGTATTAGTAGAATAGGAATTTTTTGTATTCTCAGTTCAAGCTGAGAATCTTGATGTGCTGATTTTTCACATTTGGATGATGAATAAATACCTTTTCAATGACAAAAAAAAGAAAGCCATGAGTGCAGCAACAGTGCCATGCATCAATATTTTATCTTCATTAATTACTCCTATAAAAATCCATCAACGGTCTTATTAGTTTGTCACATCCTCTCTCCTTTTTCTTCCTTTCCCCTACTCACGGTCACGCGTTCGTTTCTCTCTAATCTCCTCCATTGGGCGAGTAACAAATATGCAAATACAATGATGATGTAAATTAATTGAAGTTTTGCACTAGTGACTGCTGAATTTCATACAACTATCATGATTTCTTTTTAATTTTCCATTAAGCTACTCCAACTTTGTAATCTGCGTAGAGTGCCTTTGATAAACTTTGATTAGAAGTTTGGCATGTTTATCCCATTAAGATAGAAGAGTATCTCTTGATACTCTGTCCACTTCTTCTGAGTTTTTGAGACCCCACTTGCCCATGGCCAACGTGTAGCTGCCTCAGCTTTTCTAATTCCATGGGCCAAGATTCATCTGTACTCATTAAGATTGACAACAACACTTGGGCCCATCTCATTTGTTTTCTATCTTCAGATGTCGATTGTCAATCAGACGGGTCGCATTAAGCCACGATGCAACTAGTAGGGTTATATGCACTTCGCACCCAACTTAATAGACTAAAAAACAAAAGAAAGGTTTTGAGGTACGAATTTTGTACATCATGTTAAGATTCGCGTGTGAGAATAGTCTCACGTCTGAATAGAATAATAAAAAGTTATGAATTTAAATAGAAGTTAGAGATCAATACTTAATAGCTATAATTTTTAGGGAAAAATATGTCCATGCCCCAAAAATAGAAAATTCATGTGACCTGCCTCATTGTATTCTGACCCATGTGTATAAGCCCCAAAAACACACTGTATTTGTGTTAAGGCCCTAAAGTATCGGACCCTGAGAAAAGCCCAATAAAAGTTACGAATTTACCCTTTGATTTGATTGAGCTTGGTAACTGCGCCCGCCCATCCCTTTATCTCTCTCTCTCCTCCTCCTCCTCCTCTATCTCTCAACTTCTCCTTCTCTCTCACTTTTGCCATGGCCACTGAAAATGATCAGGCCATGGGGAGGCCGTGGAAGTCGAAGGCGAGGACGGTGGTCATGGAGTCGGAGGTCGGGGAGTCATCTTGGAATAGGATCTCCTTGGATTCTTGAACAGCAGTTTGGGTTTTCCTTTAATGCCTTTTTCTTGTGTGATTTGGTGATTGACAGAGTTCTGTATAAGAGATTAACAGCAGAAATTTTCAAAAGCTCACATTGAATCTTCAGGCATATCGACATTTAGCTAAAAATTGAAGACAATGTGATTAAAAGTCGACTAAAGAATCTAAGAAGCTGTGAATTTGAAAAGGGGGACAAGGAAAATTAGAACTATGAACCCTGCACGCACCGCGGCCCCATCCTACAATCGAACCGCTCAATCGAGATCGTCGCTGGCATCAACCTCAACCACGGCGACATCGCCGGGTACCTCCCCGAGGAGCTCGGCCTCCTGAGGGACCTGACTCTCTTCATAAACTCCAACATCGCTCGACGGCAGCAATGAGCATAAAACAGCAGCACCGTGCCGACTTCACGCGCTTTTTTCGGCCACATCCGGTCTCCGTTTTTACCACCATCTTCGTCGATGTGTAGCCCTTTATATTATCTATCACTCGGCAACCTCCTCCTACCTACGGCAAGCCGGACAGGGGTGAAAAGCTCCGAACAGCGAAGAACAAACCCGAACGGCGAAAAGCTCTGAACAACAAAGAACAAACTCGAACGGAGAGGTAGAAAATAAGCCCAAGTGAAAGGAAGATACCGTGTGATAGACAATATAAAGGGCTACACATCGGCAAAGACGATGGTAAAAATGGAGACCGGAGGAGGCCGAAAAAAGCACGCGAAGTCGGCACGGCGTTGCTGTTTTCTGCTCGTTACTGCCGTCGAGTGATGTTTCGGACGTTACCGAGAAAGATAGAGAATGAGTTAGAGTGTGATACAAATTGGAGGTGATAGGCAACATGTAGGGCTACTCAGCAAAGAAGAAAATCGGCGGAAACAGAGATTGGATGTGATCAGAAAGTACGTGCGAAGTCGGCACAAAACTATAGTTTTCTACAGCGAACAGAACTAACATGAAAGCGGGTAGAACTAACGTAGGAGATGACAGAACTAACATGAAAGTTGGTAGAACTAACATGGTAGCGAACAGAACTAACGTGGCAGCGAACAGAACTAACATAGGAGATAACAGAACTAACATGAAAGCGGGTAGAACTAACGTAGGAGATGACAGAACTAACATGAAAGCTGGTAGAACTAACAGTCCAGTCCTCAGAACTAGCAGTCCAGCCTTTAGAACTAACATTCCAGCCCTTAGAACTAACATTCCAGTCCTTAGAACTAATAGTCCAAACTACCCAGCTCACAACCAGTTTTCAACAGCTTCCCGATGTTGTTGTTTTTGCCAAAGGCGAACCTGTTGTGGTTTATGAAGATGGCGTCGAGGTCCTACGTTAGAACTAACATGGGGCGTGTTTTCTGCTCAATTTTGCCAAACAAGTATTCAAAGATGCTAGAACTAATATGAACCGAGTTAGAACTAACACAGTTCGTGCTAGAACTAACATGACCCGAGTTAGAACTAACACAGCTCATGTTTAGTTCTAATACACAGCTAGAACGAACATGAACCGAGTTAGAACTAACACAATTCATTCTAACTCGGTTCGTGTTAGATTGTTAAGAATGAACCACGTATATTCAACTAAATCAGGCTTCAACTCTGATATTTTCATTTGTAACACTTTCATTGACATGTATGCAAAATTAGGCAGGCTCAATTTTGCCAAACAAGTATTTAAAAATGCTAGAACTAAGATAAACCAGGTTAGAACTAACATGACCCGCGTTAGAACTAACACAGCTCGTGTTTAGTTCTAATACATAGCTAGAACGAACATGAACCGAGTTAGAACTAACACAGTTCATTCTAACTCGATTCATGTTAGATCTAACACGAACTATGTTAGTTCTAACTCGGTTCATGTTAGTTCTAACACGAACTGTGTTAGTTCTAACTATGTTAGGTCTAATAACAGCATCTCCTCCTGTTCTGATTTGAATCATGGTATCAACACATAAAAGAGTACCTTACAACATGAAGAATTGATAATAACAGAGATAACTGCATACATAGTACCAACCAAATTAACAAACCAAATAAAGATAATCTGCCATCCTGGTACTGCCAATACAAAAAACAAATCAACAAACCAATACAAACTTCCATCAAAGTAACAAATACAACAACATAATACCAACCAAATTAATACAGTCATCAGCCTGCAAATGTCTAAAATCCCAAACAAAGGAGTGAACTTTCTGATAGAATATAGCAGGTGAGGAAAAAATATTACAAAAGATATGAGCAGAATATGCTCAACATGAGACTTTTAAATAGAAAATTACAAGACACAACTTAAATAAACAAGAACACGAAGTAAAAGAGCAATTGAGAGATTTTTCAAGATGGAATTTATAAAAAATTTGAAAACCCACACAAGATGAGCTTGGCCTCCTGAGGGACCTGGCTCTCTTCATAAACTCCAACATCGCTCGACGGCAGCAACGAGCAGAAAACAGCAGCACCGTGCCGACTTCGCGCGCGTTTTTCGGCAACCTCCGGTCTCCGTTTTCACCACCGTCTTCGGCAATGTGTAGCCCTTTATATTTTCTATCACTCGACAACCTCCTCCCACCTCCGGCAAGCTCGGACAATGGCGAAAAGCTCCAAACAGCGAAGAACAAACCCGAATGGTGAAAAACTCCGAACATCGAAGAACAAACCCGAACAGAGAGGTAGAAAATAAGCCTAAGTAAAAGGAAGATACTGTGTGATAGACAATATAAAGGTCTACATATCGGCGAAGACGGTGGTGAAAACGGAGACCGGAGGTGGCCGAAAAACGCGCGCGAAGTCGGCACGACGCTGCTGTTTTCTGGTCGTTACTGCCATCGAGCGATGTTTCGGACGTTACCGAGAAAGATAGAGAATGAGTTAGAGCATGATACAAATTAGAGGTGATAGGCAACATGTAGAGCTACTCACCAAAAAAGAAATCGGCAGAAACAGAGATTAGGTGTGATCGAAAAATGCATCCGAAGTCGGCACAAAACTATAGTTTTCTGCAGCGAACAAAACTAACATGAAAGCGGGTAGAACTAACGTAGGAGATGACAGAACTAATATGAAAGCTGGTAGAACTAACATGGCAGCGAACAGAACTAACGTGGCAGCGAACAGAATTAACGTGGCAGCGAAAAGAACTAACATAGGAGATAACAAAACTAACATGAAAGCGGGTAGAACTAACGTAGGAGATGACAGAACTAACATAAAAGCTGGTAGAACTAACAGTCCAGTCCTCAGAACTAATAGTCCAGCCTTTAGAACTAACATTCCAGCCCTTAGAACTAACATTCTAGCTCTTAGAACTAATAGTCCAGACTACCCAGCTCACAACCAGTTTTTAACAGCTTCCCGATGTTGTTGTTTTTGCCGAAGGCGAACCTGTTGTGGTTTATGAAGATGGCGTCGAGGTCATGCGTTAGACCTAACATGGGGCGTGTTTTCTGCTCAATTTTGCCAAACAAGTATTCAAAGATGCTAGAACTAATATGAACCGAGTTAGAACTAACATAGTTCATTCTAACTCGGTTCATGTTAGTTCTAACACGAACTGTGTTAGTTCTAACAATGTTAGGTCTAATAACAACATCTCCTCCTATTCTGATTTGAATCATGGTATCAACACATAAAAGAGTACCTTATAACATGAAGAATTGATAACAACAGAGATAACTATATACATAGTACCAACCAAATTAACAAACCAAGTAAATAGAGATAATCTGCCATCCTGGTACTACCAATACAAAAAATAAATCAACAAACCAATACAAACTTCCACCAAAGTAACAAATACAACAACATAATACCAACCAAATTAATACAGTCATCAGCCAGCAAATGTCTAAAATCCCAAACAAAGGAGAGAACTTTCTGATAGAATATAGCATGTGAGGAAAAAATATTACAAAAGATATGAGCAGAATATGCTCAACATGAGACTTTTAAATAGAAAATTACAAAACACAGCTTAAATAAACAAGGACACGAAGTAAAAGAGCAATTGAGTGATTTTTTAGATGGAATTGATAAAAAAATATGAAAACCCACACAAGACGAGTTCGGCGTCGGCGGCATCGACATCGACTGCCCCAGCATTAGCCGTGTACACATTGCTGGGGCGGAAGGCCTCCGCGGTGAGGGCGGCGGCACGTTGGATGTCGCAGGGGGAGGACGAGTCTGGGACAAGGTCGGGCGGAGTAGAGGAGGGGGAGGCGGCAACGACGATGAGAGAGGAGATGAGAGAGAGGAGAGAGGAGATGGGAGCGCTGAGTTTGAAGGATTGAGGAGAGTAATGGAGAACTAACATAGTTATTGCAAACGATAGAGGAAAAAAAGGGGGGAAATTTCCCTCTATTTCTTACATTAGTTCACATTTAATTGGACTTGACTATCTAAGCGTCTGGGAAGAAGGAGAAGGGCAATTTTGGGTTTTTTTTTCAAAATACAATCGCTATTTTGTATACCGCTGACGTGGAGGGGCCTTGAAATATTAAACGGTACTTTTGGGGGCTTATCCACATGGGGCAAAATACAAGGGGCCTCATCACATGAAGTTTCTACTTTTGGGGCCTCGACACAATTTTCCCTAATTTTTATGTTAAACTTAATTCATATTCCCTGTTTAAGACCGGGCCCGGTTCTGGAGCTGTGCGGGCTGATCCACCGCACAGGTCCCTAAAATTGGGGGCCCTAAATTTTTTTTAAAATTATATTTATATGTATATATGTTATTATAGTAATATCAAAAGGATAAGGAATTTAAAGAGGAAGAATTGCCATTGATATTGGTAAAAAAGGTAATCGCGTTAATTGATAGGCCCTCTACCTACCTATCTCCAGCCATTTTTTCACGTGACATCGCTTTCATCCTCTTTCTTCTCTATGAACTGAACGACTCGGACCCTCCATCTTCTCTCATTCTCTCCTTTAGTTGCGGCCTGCGATTCTGTAAATCAACCCCCCGATCGGCCGATCCATCATCCTAAGATCAGACCCATCATCCTACGATCAGATCGACCGATCAGATCACTAGTTTGTGAATTCGTGTGCATTTTCTCTAGTGAAAAGGGAAGCAATCTTCATATCAGATTAGGCAATTATTTTTCCTATTTTAACTTCATGTTCGCTATGTATTTTCGCTGTGGTATTTAGGTTGTTAATATTTTCTTTCTTTTTCTTATGAATTCTTTCTTTCATTTTACATGTGGGACCGTGGGAAGAGGAAAGTCAACTATCTTTTGCAGACTACTCAAGTACCTCTTCCACTTGATTTAAGGCTTCAAATTAGGTTGTATTGTTCTGAATCTTTTGACTTCTTTCAATTTGACTGTAATATTTGCTGTTTTATTATAGAAATGCCTCCAATAAAGTATCCTTCTGGATATGATAAACGGAAAAAAAAATTGAACAATTTGTCCAAACTCAAAGTGGAGCGCTTGATAAATTCATTGTTAGAGAAACACTGAACAATTTGTCCAAACTCAAAGTGGAGCGCTTGATAAATTCATTGTTAGAGAAACACAAGATTTAGTTAAAAATTCAATTCCAAACTCAAAGTGGAGCGCTTGATAAATTCATTGTTAGAGAAACACAAGATTTAGTTAAAAATTCAATTGAAAATGATAACATTAAAGATTTGGGTCTGAATGACTATGAGAATGAAAATGTTGATGATCAAAGTAAAAATAAAAATGAGAATCATAATGAAAATGAAAATAATAATGAAAATGAGAATCAAAATGAAAATAAAAATGAAAGTAAAAAATGAGAATCAGAATCAGAATGAAATTGATGTTGACAATGAAAATGAAAATGAGAATGAAAATATTTTAGGCAACGAACAACCTAATCAGTCCATGCTCATGAATTTGAATATTTATGATCCAAGAACTTGGGATAATTTGGACACAAAATCTAGAGATATATTAGTGGAAAATGGCCCTATAAGAGATCTATTAGTCGAAAAAGATCCTAAAGATAAAGTAGGAATATACTTTTCTTCGGCATTTTACACTAGGCATTTATCAAATGGAGAGAAATACGATAGGGAATGGTTAGTTTATTCAAATGATATCGATAAAGTATTTTGTTTTTGTTGTAAATTATTTTAAAATGGTTTTAAGAAAAGTTTTTTAAATAAATGAAGGATTTAATGATTGGATACATCTTAGTGCTAGGCCTAAAGAACATGAAACAACTAATGAGCACATCATTAACATGAGTACTTGGCTTGATTTACGCATAAGATTAAAGAAAAATAAAACAATCGATAAAAATATTCAAGAGCAAATTAATAAAGAGAAGGAACATTAGAAGAAAGTATTAAAGAATAATTTCTGTTGTTAAATATCTTGCTAAACATAACTTGGCATTTCGAGGAACAAATGAGAGAATTTATCAAAATAATAATGGAAATTTTTAGGCCTAATTGAAATGATTGCAGAATGGGATCCGGTAATGCAAGAACATGTTCGACGTATTGACCATGATGAAATTCATTATCATTATCTTGATCATAGCATTCAAAATGAATTGATAAGTATGTTATCTTCTAAAATCAAATGTGCAATAGTTCAAAAAATTAAAGAAGCTATATTTTTCAGTAATACTTGATTGTACTCCGGATTCAAGTCACTAAGAACAAATAACTTTAATATTACGATGTGTCGATATTTCTACAAGCCCGATAAAAATAGAATATTTTTTTGTAGAATTTTTAAAAGTAAATGATACATCTAGACAATGACTTTTTGAAGAATTACAAAATGTGCTAAAAACTCTTAATCATAATATTGATAATGTACGAGGTCAAAGGTATGATAATGGGTCTAATATGAACGGGAGACACCAAGGTGTATAAAAAAATTACTTGATATAAATCCTAGAGCATTATACATGCATTGTGATTGTCATAGTCTTAATTTAACACTTTGTGATATGAAAAATTGTTGTGGTAAAGCAAAAGACTTTTTTGGAGTGATATAACGTATTTATATATTATTTTCTCACTCAACAAAGAGATGTCAAATTTTGATAAATAATATAAAAGGTTTAACTGTGAAGCCATTGTCGACTACACGTTGGGAAAGCCATATTGAAACCGTTGAAGCAATTAGATTCCAAACGCTTGAAATAAGAGAAGCACTACTTCAGTTAGCAGAAACTGATAATGACTCCAAAATAAGGAGTGAAGGAGATTATTTAGCAAACATGGAATTAAAAATTTTGAATTTTTATTAAGTATGATTATTTGGTATGATATATTATTTGTTGTTAACTTAATTAGCAAATCTTTACAATCTAAAGACATGCTTATTGATATTGCTATAGATCAAGTAAAAGGATTGATTAGGTTTTTTTGAGGATTATAGAGAAATTGGGCTCACACAAGCTATGACAAAGAAATGGAAATTGATTCTGTATTTCAATTAAAACGTCAAATCCGTAGAAAAAGACAATTTGATGAGAATGTTAATGAGGAGACAACACAATCAGCTGAAGAATCTTTTAGAAATAATTACTTTTTGTATATTGTAGATCAAGCTATTGGTTCACCAAATAAAAGGTTTGAGCAATATAAAGCATATGAAGATATTTTTGGATTTTTGTTTGGTTTAGAAAAGTTAAATTCATTAGATGATAATAATTTAAAAGCATTTTGTGATAATCTTAAAATTGTTCTAAAATATAAAACATTTTCTGATCTTGATGAGAAAGATTTATTTGGAGAACTAAAAATCTTATGAAATATTTTACCAAAAGAAACAAAGATAGCTATTGATATACTGATTTTTTTTAAAAAATATAAAATTGTTTTCCAAATGCATGTATTGCTTATAGAATATTATTAACTATACATGTTACAGTCGCATCTGCAGAAAAAAGTTTTTCAAAATCAAAATTATTAAAATATTATCTGAGATTGACCATGTCACAAGAAAGACTAAATGGACTAGCTTTGATATCCATTGAACATGATTATATATATATATATAATTGATGTTAAAGGCTCAATTAGTGATTTTGCAGCTAAAAATGCAAGGAGGACAATTTTTCGATGATACTTTTTGATGCTAAAGGCTTTTGCAGCTAAAAATGCAAGGAGGACAATTTTTCGATGATACTTTTTGATGCTAAAGGCTTCGATATCTCTTATGAAGGTAAGCTACTTTTTGATGCTAAAGGCTTCGATATCTCTTATGAAGGTAAGCACAGATACAAGAGGAACATAATATGTAAGTATTTCTTAGTGTGGACTATTTGCTCTATTAGAAAGCTTTATTAAGGTGGGATTACATGCATTTATCTGATCAATAACATTTTATTCAGCTGACCGAAGAGATGAAGAATGGACAATAGCACTTAAAAAGTATGTTAAAGACTATCTAGATGCAAAAAAACCAGGTAACATTTTTAATGTCTGATCAGTAACATTTTATTCTCTAGCATTTTAGGGATTCAAATTAAAAATGAATTTATTAATATTCTATATATAGAGAAGGGCATGTATTTACTTTTTGCATAGGGCTCCTAAAATCTCAAAACCGGCCCTGTTTAAGACTTATTAACTCTGAAATAGATGAATTTCTCCCGATCATATGCACTTTTACTAGGATATTAGACCGACCATAAAGATGTGGAGTTTTATTTTAGGGTTAATTGCTAATTAATCTTCCTATACTAATTATTTAGACTCTTTTTCCCTTACAGAAATAGAAATGTTTCTGACTAAATAGCTGCTATAGAGATAAAAGAGTTAAAAAAAAAGGAAAGCTTGTTGATATAGACTTGTGGATAGGGGGTCTAACCTCAATTAGGCTCTAGGATAGGGGGTCTGTCCGCAATCGACTCTTTATTTTATAAGACTTGTGGCCATTAGTCATTGATTATAAATTAATAGTAGGCAGTGAGTTAGGTTATATTTGTTGATATAGAAATTAATGTCCATCAGAACTTGTAATCATATGAAAGCTAGAAAATTAAAATAAAAAATCTTTTTTGTTGTAATCTCATTGTTGTATCTACATACATCACATATCAAAAGTAAGAATCAAACATAAAATGTAAATGTAAATAGACAAGAGAAGAGATAAGGAGAAAGTGATCATCTCATTTTATTCATCCTCATTTCACCATACATTTTGTCTTCCATGGATTACATTATATAGATGTAGAAGAGAATACTAAAAGTCACAAGTAGGTGAAGAGTCTTCTTCTAGTAATGTCCACATTCATTGTATTTATATTTACAACACTCCCCCTTGGACATTACTACATGATGTCAATGCCTCGTTAAAAACCTCGCTAGAAAAACCCAGTGGGATAAAACTTAGCGAAAAGAGGCAAATTATGATAATAGACCTTCAGGGCCCAATCTTCAGGATTGTTCTTTAAGAATTTGCTCCCCCTAAAGAAGATAGTCTTTCAAGTCTATGCATATTGTGAACATATTTCTCATAAGTTAACGTAGGTAGAGACTTAGTGAACAAATCTGCAAGATTGTCACTTGAGCGAACTTTTTCGATGGTGATTTCGCCATTCTTTTGGAGCTCATGTGGATAAAAGAATTTTGGCGTAATATGTTTTGTCATGGTTTCTTTTACATATCCACTGTTCATTTGTACAACACAAGCTACATTGTCCTCATAAAGGACAGTGGGGGGGATATCATCTTTCGCTAGACCACACGAGCCACAAATATGTCGTATCAACGATCTTAATCATACACATTCTCGTGAGGCCTTATATAAAGCAATAATCTCTGAGTGAGCCATAAATATGTCGTATCAACGATCTTAATCATACATATTCTCGTGAGGTCTCATATAAAGCGGTAATCTCTGAGTGGTTAGACGAAGTAGTAACCATGGTCTGCTTAACAGACCTCTAAGAAATGACAGTACCACCACAGAGAAAAACATAACCAGTCTGGGATTTGATAATATGGGGATCAGTCATATAACCAATATCAGAATAGCCCACCAATGTCATATTTCAATTTCTTTTATAGAATAAACAAAGATCTCTTGAAGATACCAGAGGATATATTTAATATTATTTTAATATCTCCTTCCAGGAGATGCACTAATTCTTGCTAGCAAGTGTAACACAAATTTCAATATCAGGCATGATGCAATTTGTAAGATAAATAAGTGCTTCAATAGCGCGCTCAAATACGGGACTTCAGGTCCTAAAATATCCTCGTTATCTTCTTTAGATTTGTATGGGTCTTTATCCACTTCAAGGGATTTAATAACCATTGGTGTGCTAAGTTCATGAGATTTATCCATATAAAATCTTTCCAAAACCTTTTTCACATAGGTTGACTGGTGTAGAAAAAAAATTTCTGGGAAAATGTTTGATCTGCAGGCCGAGACAAAACTTGGTTTTTCCCAAGTCTTTCATTTCAAACTCCATCTTAGGCATGAGCTAGCTTCTGTAAGCTCCTTGTGCGTTTCAATAACATTTATATCATCAACATAGAATGAGATGATACAGAAGCCATTTTCAGATTTCTTTATAAACACACAAGGGCAGACATTATTATTTGCGTATCTCCTCTTCAGGAGGAACTCACTCAGTCGGTTATATCACATTCTACCCGACTGTTTCAAGTCGTATAACGACCTTTATAATTTAATACTATACATGTTGCGATTCTCGTTTTCTCTCAATTCAGGAATTTTAAGTCCATCAGGGACTTTCATATAAAAATATTAACGTCTAATGACTCATATAAAAATGTGGTCATGACGTACATATACTGCATATATAACGCCATTTCCCTTAACGTTTGGATTTGGCCGTTCCGCATCTCCAGTATTGTGATTATCTAGTGCACGTGCAATTTACTGGAGATTCCATCTTCAGGATGAACCTCTTCTGGAGGTTATGAGAGTGATTGTCTTTCTATATATATAATTTAGTTTGCCGCAAACTTTTATCTTTTACAGTAACATGTTTTATATGCTTCTGGCACAATATGCTTCTGGCATACCAAATCATCAATGATATATTCAACATGAATATGGGGCTTAGTCACTCTTTTCTTGGTAGATTATCATGTGAACTTCTGGTTCAGTTTGACTAGTACGTGGATATAAATATTGAAGATCTTTTTCACCAATGGAATTTCTTGATATTATTTTGTATTTTGGGCAGTAATCTCCCCCTAATGTCGAGAATTGATCTTCAATGAAAATGCAGTCAGCGTACCAAATTATAAATTGATCCCCTAACATGGGCCATAGGTACTAAATTATTGACGGAGTTTCATAAATAATGTATGTACCTTCACCGAAGTCCCGTAGAGGTATGCTATGGTGGTGATATATAAACATGGACTGCAAATAAAGAATACGCAGATGAGAAATGTTTTGCTTATTTACCACGTATTAGATAAAGGGGGGAAATTGTGATATGCAGTTGGTCGGATTTGGTTTGAATGCCCCATTTAATTTAAGAAAATCCGACGAATCATATTTTGCCCAAGATGACCCAATCGCTCATGCCAGAATTTAAAAGAATTTGGGTCCCTAAATCTCAAACTCATCGCAACATGTTGTATTTTAGGTCAGACAAATTCTAAAATATACACATATGAATAAAAACCACATAGGTTCACAAGAGTTTAAAGCAAAATCAAGATAAATTAAAATTGTCTGACAAATGTATATAATCCAAATATAGAGAAACCAAATAGTTCGATAAGATCCATTACCTTCCCCTCGTCCAAGCTTATGAATATTAGTTTGAATTATGACATGTGCTTCAGGCACTACGACTGAACCAATTAAACTTGCATTATGGTTTCTCACAACAGCTGGTTGTGTTTTTAACAGCTACTAATACAAGGATTAGTTTATAATGCTTTTAGTTGTACTATTGTAAGAGTACAAGGTTACTTGTTGAATTGTATTCAGTCGAGGGTTTAAAATCCAAAAATGGCTACAGGATAAGATCTCCTACTATGTTCATAGCCTCCCCCTTGTCCACGCGCGTATAAGTAATTTTTTTAAATTGTAGCATGTGATACAAACACAACTCGTAAGCCAACTAGTATGACATTATGATTTCTAATCATCAATTGGTTGTGCTTCTCTGCGACTACTAATGTAGATATCAATTCAGAATGCTAAGTGCCATTCTTGGTCATGTACTGCTGCTGGAGTACAATATTATTTGCATGGAATGGGGAAAAGAACTTTTTGATCAAATTATTGGCTTCCATAGATCAAAGCGATCCTTCAGGGATTGCCCAGAAAAGTGAATACTTTTTCACTGAGGTATTAATTTTTCATGTCTTAGAAAATTTAAAGTGTTTGCCTTCTGAGCAAATATACTTAAAGAATCAAGAGATATAATCGTGCAAAAATCACAGGTGTGTCCAGTAAAAAAAAATGAACGTTCGATGCTAAGTAATAATTACTATCATATATCACAGTGTACTAATCATGTGGACGAAAGATTAGTGCATGAGAAATTAGAAATATTCATATTTTAATAAGATCACACATAATCACCAAAATCATTAAGCTCCTTTTTCTAAAGATCTTCATAAAAGTTATCTTTCAAATGTTTGCTTCTGGCAAGATTCGAAACTCCACTAAGACAATGCATACTCTTATTCTTCTAAACAGAATAAACAACAATTTTGCAAACTAGGAGATAAGCATGAATATTCAACTTCCCAAGGCAGTAGGGTAACACATGATACACTTGCATCCTTGCAGATCAACATGAAATACTAGATTAATATATTTGTGCTGCATATTCAGAAATCAAGACATTTATGCATTCATAATGAAGTATAATTTATCCTTAGGATAGAAACAAACTGAAAATGAAATGTGGACGAAAACCATAGGATTTTATTGAGAAACTCTTTGCATAAGGTAGGTGGAAGTTTCAAGATTTCTATATCAGATTCTTTAGTTTGCACCATATTATATTACAATAACGTGTGATCATTTATTAGCTTCTTTCTCATTAGCATCAAATTGCACTATCTCATAAACATTTGTAGATATATGTACAATTAATATGTTACCAAAATAACGTGTGATCATTTATTAGCATCAAATTGCACCAATGTAATAGACCCATTTAATATGAAATTATACGTGCAATTTATTAGCATCAAATTGGCGACTGAAGGTTTTACATAGCCATAATATCAATATTATATACCATTTTGATAAACTGGTGTAATTTACTTACATGTATCAGTTAGGCATGTTATTAAAAATGATTGTACAGTTATGTTATATGTATTAATATTGGTTATTAGAAGGATTTATCTTATCATTAACGCAGCAGCATGGATAAATCCTATTATACATTAGATACTGCATATCATGTCCACAATCCTATTAATCTTTAGCCTACGACGCATTAACTCATTATGATGACAGCATATCACCAGGCCGACAATTGCTATATGTATTAGGCTTGATACTATGTAAAACCTTCAGTTATGGCCATTAGACAAACTGTTAAATTGATAATCTTCGGTATAATGACAGCATATTTCAGAATAAAATATTATAAACTCTTACCACCAACGGACGATTACGAACCGGCTAGCTAGAGCTTTCGTGCTGATAACGTGTTGTAATCTCGTTGTTGTATCTACATACATCACATATCAAAAGTAAGAATCAAACATAAAATGTAAATGTAAATAGACAAGAGAAGAGATAAGGAGAAAGTGATCATCTCATTTTATTCATCCTCATTTCACCATACATTTTGTCTTCCATGGATTACATTATATAGATGTAGAAGAGAATACTAAAAGTCACAAGTAGGTGAAGAGTCTTCTTCTAGTAATGTCCACATTCATTGTATTTATATTTACAACACTTTTATTAAATTTGACATCGCCTTATTTTAAACTTGTTTTTTCCGAGAAAATATTTTAAACTTGTATTATGTTAGCGCAGTATACAAGTTTGAAAATTGCATAAAATTAACATGAAATATAAATAGAAGATTTCCGTGAGAAGAAAGGTTTAATTCTCATCACATCCGCCGGAATTTTATTTTTCAAATGGACCTAAAGTATACAAAGAATTCTAATAATATCTCAATATGAGCAAACCACTCACTTTCTAGGAGGGCTGCAATTGTTGCGTAAATTAGTCCGAGTTCGACCATTGTTTTCCAACGCAACGTGGAAGAAAGTGCTAGAAGAAATGCATTTATTATTATATATCACATTGAGTGAGGAGACAAATTTGAGGACAATGTTTAATTTACAAGAGTTATCTTTGCATTGAGATGACGTTCTACCTAACATCTCAATTGCTTTAGCAGGTAAGCATGGTTAACTTTCACATCAATGTTGCAATCAACAATGAGCCGACATCTGGGGGTGCTTTCTATTGATGGTGTTCTCTTTCAAGGAGAAATTGATATGAAATTAGAGATATTTCATGGCATTAATTTGGTGGAAGAATAAGGTTCTCTATCACCACACATCCAACATTAGGGGTTGTTTGGTTCATTTTGTAGAAACCTAAGTTTGAGAGATTAGTCATAGGAAATAGGTTGTTGGATCCATTTTCATGTTTTCAATACCATTTCATGACTTTTTGGGAGGAAATGAGTTTCCTTAAATTTAGGCACCACGATACTATTATCTTACTAGTGGATGAGTCTCACATGCACAACATCTCTTTTTTTTTTCTTTCAACCAAACATAAGAAAATGAAATTAAACACCTTTCACATGAGTGTATTAGGCGTTTTGATTTACTTTTCTTAGATTCTCAGCCAACCAAACCGCCCCTTTGAGGACAAGTCTTTTGAGCCAATTAAGTGAGCAGGGCGTTATGTCATGACTAAGTAGTTGTACTAGCTTTTAGGAGTAAGTTGGAAAAATTGCTCCATGTTTGACGAGAAAAATATCGTGAACTTTCATCATTTCTTAGTACTATAATTTCGTGCAAGTACAAGAGTACGAGGGATATCCACGTTATTCACATGGTACTATCCAAACAACAAAACTAAAACAGTCAATACGAATTGAAAACAAGATTTATTAGTTGAAGTATGCTTCTAAAATAACATTGCGGAATTCAAGTATCATGATTATTAGATCACTAACTTTTGACCTTCTCTAAAATTAACTTTTGACCTTCTCTAAAATTCAAGTATCATGATTATTAGATCACTAACTTTTGGCCTTCTCTAAAAGAATTCCCAATAAGTACCCAACAAAAAATATATAAGGATTATTTATCTCATAATAATTAATTAAATTACAAAATTGGTATTTTATATAACCCTCCTTAGAGCTTCTCCAATGTGAGGCTCTATTTTGGAGCCCAAACTTTGGCATATTCCTTAGAGCAGCTCCAATCGTCCTCCTTTTCTCCATTTTGGAGCCGATGCATCTTCCAACCGAACCCCAAATTTTGCAGTCAGCTGCAAAACCGGAGCTTGAGGCTGCAAATTTGGAGATTTCTCTCCAAATTTGCAGCCAACTCTATACCACTATTCCCCAAAAAAATACCAAAGTTAACCCTCAATCTCTTTAACAACATTTCATTATTCCAATTGTATCCCGTTATTAATTTTTATAGTTACTTAAAATCTATATATATATATTAATATATTAAATATTTTTTAATGAAAATAATATCATTGGAAATGTCTCGTCGATACCTTCAAAATGAGACTAATATCGAAATATAAAATTGCAAAACAAGTAATTAGAAATGATAATACATTGGAGCTTAAACTGAAATAAAACACATTAACTTAGAATTACATCGAAATTTTAATAAAAAAAAGTTACATCACTTCATTGCCGTGTCTCTCCCACAAATGTTCAATTAATGCCCTTGATTATAGCAAATCTTGACTGGAGAACACCAAACGCTCGCTCCACATCTTTTCGACAAGCTTCTTGCATCATTGCAAAATATTGTTTCTTTTTATCTTCGGATTTGGAAATGGTTTGAACAAGGGTTGGCCATTTCGGGTATATGCCATCGGCTAAATAATAACCGACATCATAATTCTTTCCTTGAATTGTATAATGAGCAGGAGGAGTAATACCTTGCGTTAGGTTGTCAAACAAATTAGATGCTTGTAATACATTAATATCGTTATTAGAACCTGGCAAGCCAAAGAATGCATGCCATATCCATAGGTCATACGATGCTACTGCCTCAAGAATAATGGTTGGGCCTCCGTGACGTCCTGAGTATTGTCCCGCCCATGCTGTTGGACAGTTTTTCCATTCCCAATGCATACAGTCAAGACTTCCCAACATTCCTGGGAAACCTCGCTCTTCGCCTTTTTGTAACAGTCTTGCAACATCGTCGGTATTGGGGGATCTAAGATATTCATCTCCATACACTTCTACAATTGCTCTGCAAAATCTCTTCAAACATTCAATTACAGTTGACTCACCAATCCTTACATATTCGTCGGTACTATCTGCTGGTGCACCATATGCCAACATGCGAAATGCTGCTGTTACTTTTTGTAAAGTAGATAGTCCAAGCCGACCGACACCATCCACCTTCTGTACGAAATAGTTATCGTGCTCTCGTACAGCGTCGACGATACGAAGGAAAAGACTCCTTTGCATTCAGAATCTTCTACGGAATAAATTTGCACCGTATGTGGGATTATTAGAAAAATAGTCATTGTAGAGTCGAGAATTACCTTCTTCCCTCCCACGGTTGATTACCAAATGACCAGGAACTGAGCCGATACGTTTTGGCCTCTCTTCCTCTTTAGCGAAATAAGCCATTATTTTATTGTTAGCGACATATAGACGAGCTAAGATTTCATCCTCCTCCTCCCATTGTTTCATATCCTCCTCCCATTGTTCAACGTAATGAGAAAATGTTTCGTCATCAGAAGAAGAAGAAGAATAAGATGGTAGGTGTGATGGTCCAGCTCCATAATTCATTATTGAAGAGGGGATTTGGAGAAATGAATTACAGATTGGTGATGAGTTGTTAATAGGTGTATGTTGTGTTATTATATAATGTTTCTACCCACATTGGATTCTCCCACCCGCATCGGTTTCTACCCACATTGGATTCTCCCACCGCATCGGTTTCTACCCACATTGGTTCTCCCACCCGCATCGGTTTCTACCCACATTGGATTCTCCCACCCGCATCGGTTTCTACCCACATTGGTTCTCCCCCCCGCATCGGGTTTCTACCCACATTGGATTCTCCCACCCGCATCGGTTTCTACCCACATTGGATTCTCCCACCCGCATCGGTTTCTACCCACATTGGATTTTTTCCCGTATTGTTTTCTACCCACATTGGATTCTCCTACCCACATCGTTTTCTACCCACATTCCTTTCTCCCACTAGCATTGAATTCTCCATAAATTTTTCACTATAAATACTAGCACAACCCTCATTCCTTCATCACAACTCTTCTCATTCCTCCTCCATAGTTCTTCTCAACAACTCTTCGTCCTTCTCTTATTCTCCCATTATATAATGTTTCTACCCACATTGGATTCTCCCACCCGCATCGGTTTCTACCCACATTGGATTCTCCCACCCGCATCGGTTTCTACCCACATTGGATTTTTTCCCGTATTGTTTTCTACCCACATTGGATTCTCCTACCCACATCGTTTTCTACCCACATTCCTTTCTCCCACTAGCATTGAATTCTCCATAAATTTTTCACTATAAATACTAGCACAACCCTCATTCCTTCATCACAACTCTTCTCATTCCTCCTCCATAGCTCTTCTCAACAACTCTTCAACCTTCTCTTATGGCATACGGTCGCGGAAAATCATTCTTACAAGAAGAAGATCAAATTTTATGCGCTACATGGCTTGAAATATCTCAGGATCCAGTTTTAGGTTCCAATCAAAAGAAAGACAAGCTATGGGAGCGAATTTCAGCTCTATTTCACGAAAGGATTTCCAACGTTTACACCGGACATAGGAGCCCGAAGTCTCTCTCATGCCGAATGCAATTAATTATGAAAGCCATCAGTAAATTTCGAGGATGCATTTGACAAGTCGAGCGCCTCAATCTAAGCGGTGCTTCTGAACTTGATATTGTAAGTATATGAATTACATGTTTCTTCGTTATTAAATTATTTTCCACCTTTTCTAATAATTATTTCTTCTTTTGTGGTAGAATAAACGTGCTAGGATCATATTTGCAGAAGATCCAGAAGAGAAAAGAGGATTTCTATTTGATCATGTTTGGCCGATTTTGAAGGATGCAGAGAAGTGGGCAAATATAAGCGTCATGCCTTCTGCATCTTCCAAAATTTCAAAGTCTCGCTTGTCTCAAGGATCTGATTCAAACTCTCCTGTCATTGACTTAAATGAAGACAATCAGGCATATACCACTAATGACGACAACCATTCGCCTATGAGCATTTCAACTAGTCGACCAACTGGAAGGAAGAAAGAGAAGTTGAGAAGACGGAAAGAAATTGAAAGGAACATTGACTTTGAGGATTTTGCTAAAGGAAATCAAGAAATCTTAGAAGTTTTAAAAAAAGGTAAAGAACAACGAGAAAATGAAAGATTGACAATGAACCAGGCTATGATGTTAAAGGCTGAAAATGATAAGAAAAAGTTAGAACTTCAGCAAGAACGACAAGAGAAAGAAATTATGCTAGTTGATCTGGAAGCTATTACCGATCCAACAAAACGCGAATATTTTCGAAATAAACAACAACAGATTTTAAATAGAAATATAACTAGGGGTTCCTCATCTGATATTCCTAATCCTGAATACAGTTACGCAGGAAGTCAATACGGAATACCTGACTACAGAGGAGGTGGATACGGAGGAGTTGACTTTCCAGACTTTTAGTATTTTCATGTATTATGTTTTTCCTATTTGTCATGTAATTTTCAATTCATGTTTTTGCTTTCTATGTAATAGTCGTGGATTTAGTAATATGAATGTCTGTTTAATTTAATCAGATTGCCTATTTTATATTAATACATTTAATAATATTATTAATAATATTATTTATATTATATAACTTTTATTTTTTTATTAGAGTTAAATATAAGGTCTCGATCATGTCAACATGTGGATTCACAAGTTCAACCATATGCAAGAGTTCAATCGTACAAAGATTCGACCATATATAAGTTTGAATTCAAATCAATTCTTGGCTTTACATATGTTCAGATTCAAGGCATATAAAGGATTCAAGGCATACATGAGTTCAACCATACACGAGGGTGCGACCACATATAAATTTGAATTCAAATCAATTCTCGACCTCACACATGTACGAATTCAAGGTGTATAAGGTTCTCGACCACAAACGAGGTCGGACTCATGCCATACATATGAATTCAATTATATACAAGAGCTTTGCTATATACAAAGTTTGAGTTCAATCATATACATGAGTTCATTTATATATGAGTTCAAATTATATACAAAGTTCAAGCACATAAATGAATTCAGCCATGAATAGCTCAAAGACCTCAACAAGAATTTTCAGCCATACATAGGTTCGAGGAGCCGTTCGACCACGCATTCAGTCATCAACCAAAATCTCAACAAAGTTTCGGCCATGAATAGTCAACATTTTCGGCCATGTACAGCATCAACCCAGAGTTTCAGCCATGATCAAAATCAGACATAAAGAGTTTCTTTCTTTTAATTGAAAATCTAGAGCTTCAGTTGTCAAATTATTCATACAACCATGGAAGGGAAATTCGGACATATACAGTTTGAAGAAGTCGACAAATTTATCTCCCACGGCCAATCATCAACAAAAAAAAAGAGAGAGAGAAAAAAAAATTCGGTTTTTTCTCCAAGATCAGAGAGTTGAAGGCGTCAAACATCAATCCATGAACACAACAAACCCATGTCAAATTTCGGCCAACTCCTCAAAACCCCAATTTTCGGGTTCTCCCTAAGATCAAAGAAGTTCTTTTCTCCAAATTTCAGGAATTAGGGCTTCAACCATCAAAACCCATGGGTTCAAAATCAAGAATTCAAAACTGAAATCAAAGCAATGAGGAGAAGCTTACCTGAGTTTGAAGAAGGTTGAAGCTTGAAGAAGAGGAAAATCCCAAATTACCAAGCCCTAGCTTGTGAAGAGGCAAAAAATTCGGCCAAAGCTCAGGAACTTCTCCAAAGCCTTTTGATCTTAGCAAAGTTGAAGAGTTTGAGAGTTCTTAAAGGAGAGGAATTTCTGGTATGGAGGAGTTCTTGGGTGTTTAGAACTCAAAGAAGAAGAAGACCGAAATTTTTGAAGAGCTAGAACCGAACTTGAGGAAGAAGGAAGAAAGAAAATGGGGATTTTTACCCCTTCTCCCAGATTCCGACCCGCGTTCCGCGGGTCGGACTTGTGTCCGACCCGCGTGCTCGCGGGTCGGATCAATCCGACCCGCGATCACGCGGGTCGGATTCATCTGACCCGCGTGAACGCGGGTCAGACCCTTATTGGCGTCCGTTCTGCTGCATTTTCGCCTGATTTCGTCCGTTTTCGAAATTTTCGAAGGTTAACCTCATCTCCCGGACAATTTCACGGCATTTTTGTTCATATTTGGAATGTTCAGAGTTCGACTTCATTTCCCGGATAATTGAGCGGCATTTTCAGTCAGATTTGGAATTTTCGGAGTTCAATTCCGTCTCCCAAATAATTGCGAGATATTTTCGTCTATTTTCAGAATATTCGAGACCCAATTTTATATTTTGGGTGATTTCGTGATTTTTCACCTATTTCGGAATATTCGGGACCCAATTTTATATTTTGGGTGATTTCGCGATATTTTCGCCTTTTATCGGAATACTCGATATCCAAACTCCAACGGGTACATGAGTCTAAACTGTTTCCCGTTTTGACAGGAAGTTCCTAGAGAATATTACAGATAAATAATTCTTAAGGATAACCTGGCAACCTCCGGCGGGTACACGAGGTTAAACTGATTCCCGAAACTCCCAGGAGTACACGAGTATAAACTGGTTCTCCTCAGGTTAACGCGAAACCCTAAGGTCAACGCCGGTCAACGTGTAGCCCTAGGTCAACGCCTGTCAACGCGTTGCAATTGATCCAAAAGTCAACTCAATGACATATCAACAAAAAAAAACCCACTCACCAATTCCGGTTCAAGGCTTCAACAACGGTCAGACGATAAACGCAGTACCGAGAAAATCTTAGCTATTCGACAAAATACAGAATACGCTAAAATATGGAGAAGTCAAGAATCGAAACCATCTGTAGGTCCTTTAACACCGACTGAAGGTGGGGATCCATCATATCCAAAGCGTTTCAGACTCCTCTATAAAAGAATGAGGCTGAAACACTTTGGAGGGGGTATCTGTAGGCGTCTAAAATTGTCTACGAGAGCCCACACGAGATTCGAAGCAATGAATGTGCACGTCGGTCAAACGCGTGCACGTCAATCAACTCGTGCGCGCCAGTCAACGCGTGCACGTCAATCAGCTCGTGTGCGCCAGTCAACGCGCGCACGTCAATCAGCTCGTGTGCGCCGGTCAACGCGCGTACGTCGATCAACTCGTGCGTGCCGATCAAAGCACGCACGTCAACCAACTCGTGCGCGCCGGTCAACGCGCGCACGTCAATCAGCTCGTGTGCGCCGGTCAACGCGCGCACGTCGATCAACTCGTGCGTGCCGATCAAAGCACGCACGTCAACCAACTCGTGCGCGCCGGTCAACGCGCGCACGTTAATCAACTCATGCGCGTTGGTCAACGAGTGCACGTCAAATCACCTCGTGCGCGCCGGTCAACGCGAGCACGTCAATCAGCCCCGCGCGCACACGTTATATTAACGCAACGCGCGTTCGACGATCGTCTCGCGACAAAAAAACATACATACAAATCTAATAGCGACAAGAACAAGCCCCGGAAGAAAGAAACCAAAAAGAAGAAAAATGCGGCGACCCGCGCTAGCGGCAGGACGAATGTCCGAGCCGCGCAGCGCGGACGATCAATCCGACCGCGCGCAAAGCCGTCGGAGCAAATCCGACCCGCGGACGCGGTCGAGATGATCGGACCCGCTCGACGGCGCGTCGGATAAATCAGACCCCGCGAGCAGCGGGTCGGATGATTCCGACCCGTCGAGCAGGTCTTCCCACCGCGGATCAATCGACCCGCGCAGCGCGGGTCAATCAGTCTGCCGCGCAGTAACATACCGCAAACGCTTGACGTTTTAAATGTTTTTTTGGGCAGGGTTTATGCGGTTTCGGCAGGGGTTCTTAACTGACTTGATATCAATTCAAACGTGGTTGGGCTGCTGTTGACTGAAGATAGACCAAATCCTTGTTCTTATCCAAATAACCGCATTTTGAGGCGTATAAATATGAACCAAAGGCCTCATTTTCGGATCTGGAATTTTATCAAATCGAGCGGTGCTGCTGGATTGGAGAGTGAAGAGCACGATTTCAGCCAAAGGACAGCGAGATCCCGGCGAAACTTTGGGAGCAAAGGAGAAGCATTCGAAGGATCCGAACTCGTAGCCGGTTCCTTGAGAAGGCTTGTCTTAATCATCGAAAGACTTGATATCGGCTTTGTCGATTCCAGACTTCAAGCAATATACCCCTTGTGCGTAGAAGCTTGCCCAATTTTTCATCAACCGGATCTGATTCGCGGTCGTCCACGGAATTAACCCCGGCACCGGCGAAGAACGCCACGCAAGCAAGAGCCGATACACGGATCTTGCGTTATTTAAGAAATTGTAATCTATTTTCTTTTGTTATTTGAATTCATTTGTAACGCTTAAAGTTTAATGAAATCAATGACTAAGGTGACTTTCGACGAAAACAATAACCCCCTAAGGTCTATCTCATGTTAAAACATAGTTAGTCTATCTCAAAATCAAGCTAGGATTTGAGAAGCGTGACATGCTGCCTCGTGGAAGCTTTATAGAAATAAACACGTTAGATTGTCAAAATAAAAGATAGTTAACCAGAAACTTCTTTAATAATAATAATTGTCATCATGCCTCCGCTTTATCTGTGTGGCCATCCATCGAATCTTCTTCCGCTGTAAAGTTGGATTTGTCTTTTGAGACAACATATAGTAGTTCCTTGCAACGTACATCTCGAAGATGATCTTGTGTTTTGCATACGTAAACTTCGGCATAACTTCCGAGTTTTAGACAATCAATTGTCTAATACTTGATAATTGTTGTATCAAAGAAATCGTTAGGTATAAACTACTATTGACAGGACAACACGTGTTTTTTTTTTTTTTTGGTCAATGAAAAATTTTATTCATTACCAAGTATGAAAATGAATTACATATTCCTAAATAGCAATCAGAGCCTGAATTAGCTCCAGTCCCTCATGCCAATCTCTCTATGTGTTCCTTTACATGAATTGGAATATTTACATTCAGTAGCTTAGAGTATAAACTGATTTTTAGTGCACGAAAGAGAGTGTCAGAATCACGTGCACGTCCTTGGAAAATCCTGAAATTCCTCTCGTGCCAGAGTATATATACTGATGCTGATAGAACCATCCTTTTAAGCTTTGCTTTAAACCCAGTCCCTTTCAAACTCATGCTAAACCAATCTGAAAGATGAAGCCAGCTACACGTCTTCCAGTTGAAGCCAATCCAGTCCATTGCTTTATTCCAGAATGTCGATGAGTATGGACATTCAAAGAATAAATGTTTGCAGGTTTCTCTTTGATTAGCATCAGAACATAGAACACACTGATTTGAATTAAGTATCCTCATCTTGCAAAGCCTGTCTTGAGTTAATAATCTTGAGATGGAAGCCAACCATAATATGAAGGAATGTTTAGGATAGTGCCAACCACCCCCAAATAGTTCCTGATAATGGTGCTGTAGGGACCTGCTGGTTGAGACTCTTATACATAAGAGAGATACTGAATTTATCTCCAGTGCAGCAATTATTGATGACTGAAATCAGATTATCAGTGTTATCAAATTTCAAAACTAACAAATCCCTTACTTTCAGAATTTGTTTCCACATCCAAGAGTCATTTTTCCTATTTTGTACCTGCCAAACATTATACTGCCGCAAATAGTTCCCATGTATCCATTTAATCCATAGGATGTCTTTCTTGTTGTGGATCATCCATAACAGCTTGGCAGCAGAAGCAAAGTTCCAGAATTTTGCTGAATACACTCCCAGACCACCCTGTTTGTGGTCCTGACAAACTGCAGACCAAGCCACCAAGTGTAATTTATGCCCCCATAGGAAATCAGCACACATCTTGTCTATCTTCTCTAGAACTTTGATTGGTAGAATGTAATTACTAGTCCAAAACATTTGAATCCCCAAGATTACTGACTTTATCAGCTGCAATCTCCCAGCATAAGATAGTGTTTTGTTATTCTGCCAATTTTGAAACTGAGAGGATATTTTGCTTATAAGAGGAGAACAATCAAGCCAAGATAATCTTTTAGAGATTAGAGGAACTCCCAGGCATCTCATTGGTAGAACCCCTTCAGAAAATTTGAGATATGAGCAAATTTGAGCTTTTAAATCTTCATCAATACCACTCAAGAACACTGAGCATTTAGCAGGATTTGGTTCCAAACCTGAAACTTGACTAAATTCCATGAGACATTCATTAAGTCTTTCAATTGAACTCATATCAGCTTTACCAAACAGCAGGAGATCATCTGCAAAAATCAGATGTGAGATTTTCAATCCATTGCATTTGGGATGAAATTTGTATAACCTGTCACCCTTGAGAGTATCCAGCTTTCTAGATAGATATTCCATGCCGATTACAAACAGATATGGGGACATAGGATCACCTTGCCTTAATCCTCTAGCACCTTGAAAGTACCCATGTAAAGTTCCATTAATTGACAGAGAGTATTTTGGAGTAGAGATGCATACCATTATCCATCCAATCATATTATCAGGAAACCCCAGTCCTATCAACATCCTCCTGAGGAATTCCCAGCTTATTGTGTCAAAAGCTTTCCTCAAATCTATATTTAGAATGGCTCTTGGAGATGTTTTTTTCCTAGTGTAGTGTTTGATGAGTTCATGAGCTAGGAGAATATTGCTGGAAATAAGCCTCCCCTTCACAAATGCACTTTGAGCATCACTAATCAAATATCCCATAATTTTCTGAATCCTCATAGAAATGATTTTTGAAATGATTTTGTAGACACAATTACAGCAAGCAATTGGCCTATAATCAGTTGCATGTTGAGGATTGTGCACTTTAGGAATCAGTGTGATAGCAGTGGAATTGAATGTACCCAACAATTTACCAGAAATAAAGAATTCTTCAATTGCTTCATAAAGATCCTCTTCAATTATACTCCAAGAAGCTTTGAAGAAATAAGCACTGAAGCCATCAGGTCCTGGACTTTTTTCATTTGATATGGAGAAAACTGCTTGTTTGATTTCCTCTCTGCTGACAGGAGAACTAAGCATATTCCTATGCTCAGTTGATAGTAGAGGGCCATTGGATATCACCTCTGGATCAGGCATCAATGTAGATGTTGAAGTACCAAGAAGGTTTTTATAAAAGTCTAGGAACTCAGTAACAATATCAGACATCTCAGTTAGTCTGTTTCCAGCCCTATCATACAGAGTCATGATTCTGTTATGATGCCTTTTGTTCTTCATCACAGAGTGAAAGAAATGGGAGCTTTTATCAGCATGAATCCCCCAGTTAATATTAGCTCTCTGCCTATAGAATGAGATTTCACAATCCAGGAGTTTAACATATTTAGTGGAGCTTTCTTTTTCCTTCTGAATCAAGGTAGAATTGAGAGGATCTTCATTGAGTTGCATCTGAATATCAGTAAGCTCTTTTTTAGCTCTAAGGACTTGTTCACTAATATCCATGAAGTGTTTTTTGTTTAACTCCTTTAGGGCTGGCTTAAGTTTCTTGAGTTTGGTATGGAGTTTGAACATCATATAACCATGAAATTCCTGATCCCAAATTGATCTGACAGTTTGAAGGAAGTCAGGATGTTTGACCCACATATTGTAAAATTTAAAAGGTTTTTTCCCTTCAATAATATCATCACCTATAGTAAGGAGAGCAGGAGAGTGATCAGAGCACCCTGGCATGAGATAATCAACCTGGCTAGAAGTAAACTGCTGAATCCACTCCTCATTTATCAAACATCTATCCAATCTGGACCAAATTCTTGTGTCAGCGTCTTGTTTATTACTCCAAGTAAAGTAGCATCCAGTTGATCTTATGTGCATCAATTGACATGAGGTAATGAAATCCTGGAAGTCTACAGTATCAGCTTCTGTGACAGGAAGACCTCCAATTTTCTCCTCACTACTAATAATTGAGTTAAAATCACCTCCAATAAGCCAAGGGCAATTTACATTGTTTTTGAATTCCAGAAGATCATTCCAAAGAGATCTCCTATTAATTTGCTGATTCAGAGCATAGACTATTGTACAGAGACAGGATATCTTGCTATCATTAGACTCTATTGAACATGTCAAGAATTGCTCTGAGGACTTAATGATATGAACATTGATAATATCTTTATCCCACAGAATCCAGATTCTACAATTTGTGGCTTCATTCACATTAGAATTCCATTGCCAATTTTTTGTAATTTTCCTTGATAAGAACTGAAGCTTACTTTCAGGCAATTTTGTTTCCAGAAGAGCAAGAAATGAGAGTTGATACTCTTGAATAAAATCCTTCACTATCTTATGCTTAGAGGATTTATGAAAACCTCTAATGTTCCAGATAGCTAAATGCATTAGTTGGACAATCCTCCCCTATCCACACTTGATGGGTCATTTTGTTGCTCCAGTAATGAAAATTGAGATACTTTAAAAGTGAAATCACCTGGATCAGAAACATTTACTCTCCTTGCCAATTTTCCTTTATTAACACTAGAAAAACCAGTAGTGTGTATAATAGGAGAAGAGAATCTGTTTAACTGGTTTCCAGAATTTTGCTGTGCATGTTTTTGTGTATTAAGACTATTAGCTTGCCTGAGATCTGGAAAAGTCTGAATATCAATTGATTGCTGTTTCTGGGCATAAAAAGCACCAGAATTCCTTTCCTGAGCTCCTGAGACTTGCTGTACATGTTTTTGTGCATCCAGACCAATTGCCAGCCTTAAACCTGAACAGTCCTGAACATCTTTTTGAGTAACCTGTGTTCCAGAGATTACTGAATCCTCCCCTCTAACTATTGGGTCAGAAAACCTCTGTCCAGAATCACCATTATCTTTATTCTGAACATGCTCAGGATTAGTACCAGTCTGTTTACTGACAGGAACCCAGATCTTATTGATTTTCTTTCTCCTGCATTGCTCTGTATCATGACCAACCATATTGCAAATAGAACACCATTTTGGCTTAAATTCATACATCACTGGTTGCTTATAACTTCTCCCATCTGGACCTTGAATATTCAAAAAATCAGGTAGTGGTTTCTGTAATGGCAGTTTCACTTCAAGTAAGACTCGGGCATAAGAAAGCCTTTGTCTAGTGGCTGTTAGCTTATCTGTAGCAATAGGTTTACCAATTAAACTAGCAACCTTACTGATACCAGTTGAACTCCATAGATTTAGCCTCAAATTTGGAAATTGTACCCACATTGGGTAATAGAAATCCTTCAGTTTTTCCATGTCTATATCTATGCTCCAAGGCATTAACATAAGAGGCCTAGAGCCAAAAAACCAAGGCCCAGCTTCCAGGACATCTCTCTTGTATTTATCTGATTGAAAATCAAATAGAAAAACACCTTGCTTGATTAGGGAAACCTTAGGAATAGAGATATTACCCCATAATTTGTTCACATAGGATTCCATAGATTTAAATTTAACATTTAATCCTATAACATGCCCAATTAGAGCATTTCTCCAAAGTTCTTCACCTTCATTCCACTCCTCAGCAGAGAAAGAGACTGTATCAAATTTAGAAGATGGCACAAAGCTAAGTGATAAACCATTGCCTGATTTCCTGTTGTCAGCAAAGAGACTGGCAAATGATTTACCAGAACCAGATTCTTTTCCCTCCATTTTCTCTTCGTTGACATAATCTTGAGTTTTTTCCACTCTATTTTCCTCTTTTTCCAAATTTGAGTTAATAGATTTTTTAGATCCCAACTCAGATTGACAGACTGGATGAGTATCAGATCTGACTTCCCCAGTTTCATTCATACCAGTCAATGGAACAGTAGTATTCAAAATTTTTGATCCTGAATCTTGACCAAGAGGAGATTTAGAAGTATGAATATCAGATATTACCTCCATGTCGACCTCATCAGCCCAGGAACCCTTCGAAGAGCTAGCTTCATTACTTTTACAGAGATTACGAGCTTGAATACCAATGCCATCCTTCAGTGGAGAAGAGAGAGCCGATTCATATAAGAAATCAGTAGATCTGAGGATTTCTTCCATGGATTTCTTCTTCCTTTCACCTTTAGGTCCAGTCGATCCCATTACACTGAGATCTTCTTCATCTTCCTCCAAATTAACATCAAACTGATCCTCAAGAATGTGGGAATAAGAGTTCGAAGATCTTAATCCTATATTTAGGATACTTCTTCCCTCCTTCTTCTTCTTCCTCGCCATTGAAAACCAGCGGGGGGTGCAAGTTAGCAGGAAATAGATCTCCCGCTAACATACACCTTCAGACAGCCCGCCCATGACAACACGTGTTTTGATTAGCCATTTTAAGCATTATAACACCAACTCCGACCTGGATCTCACGAATGCTAGCTCCCCTCCTTAAAACACTTTGAGATCCGAGAGGAAAGACGTCCTCACCCGAGTTTTCCTCAAAAACCAAGACAAAAAGCGTCCTTACTCGGACTATCATATAAGCCCGAGAAGAAAGACGTCCTCACTCGGATTCTCTCAAAAGTCCGAGATGGAAGACGTCCTCACTCGGTCTCTCTCGAAGGACCGAGACGAAAGACGTCTCCCCTCGGACCTGGCGACGCCTCTCGAGCCACGGGGGAACCTATATGCTTCGCCTTCCTCAATAACATCAGCTAGTCGCTGTCGCATTAAATACATAATCAGAGCCATCATTACTCCCCTTCGAAGTCAAAATGACTCCTCAGACCACGTCAACACTTTAGCCATTATCACCACTGCATTAAACTCAATGATGACTTGGACCACTCACTGTCGATGCGTGTAAAGCGTCAGTTGACTAAGCAGACTACATGACCTGGCCAAAGTTACCCAAATACTTTTTCTTGGCTCGCTATAAATATACAGATTTTCTTTAGCATGAAGGTACATTGTTCTTTACATCAGAAATCCCTAAAAACTACTTTCGTACATTTTCCTCCTGAGATCATTACTACCTTGAATAAAACTACTGTCGAATGAACTACTTGAGAGGCTAACTCTAACCCTCTAACATTTATGCATGAATCTTCTTCTGCTCAAAGTAATCAGTCATCAAAGAAGATTGAGGGATCCTAAGCTCTTCCAAATTCCCTCATAATCCCCGTGACTAAGTTTCTAACATAAACAATAATATTAAGGTTATTAATATGTGAATATAGTCCCACACCGGAGAGGATAAAAAGAGACTGAATTACCATATTAGTATTATAACTTGACCCTATTTTTCAATAAGGCATTTAATTTTGCTCTGGCGTCAATATTGTATTTTTACTTGTGCCCCAGTGACAATGAAGCTCTTTTTTCTCGTTGGCGGCGAGATTTCCGGTGAGTTGTATTTTTATATTTTAGTAAAATTTCTTCTATCCCCTTGACCTATCAAAATTATTAAAACTACACCCTTTTTCTCCTTCAACGTTTCCTAATTCAAATTTCTTCCACTATTTTACCCAATAAGATCCTTTCTTTGAGCACATCTTTCTCCTTCAACTTGATCCAATTCAAACCTAAACCCTAATCCAACCGCAACAACATTTATCCAAGTCAATACCAATTTGAATTAGGGTACATGTTTGAATTGGGAGAGTTTAAAAGGGAAAGATGGGGCTCAATTGATGAGAAAGAAAGAAATAATGAATGATGATATTATTTGGATAAAAGGTGAAAGAAAATTGAATTAGGGGAGGTTGAGGAGAAGATGGTATATATTTAATAATTGTGATAATTCAGAGGGTTGGAGGAAATGTTTCCAAAAAACAAAAAAGTTTAGCGGAAAATGGTCTTATTATCATCGGTACACAAGTTAAAATATCATGTTGACGCTGAAGCAGAAATAAATATCTTATCGGAATAGGGGGTTAAGTTAGAATACCAATTTGCTAATTTAGCCGATCAAGAAGAGTTATGAATTTAAAATAGGCGTCAATGCTAATACGTAGAAGTTATAGGTAAATTAATTTCTACCTTTTGCTTAAAACTCATCAACTCAAAACTGGGCTTGATTTATCCCCAGCAGATGAAAGGGTTCCTTGGGAGGCCTGATTTTTCCCAAACACATGAAAGGGTTAATTGCTTGCTTCAATTATACATAAGCGGGAAATATTTTTTCCCAATAATTAAGACTAATTTTCAAACTATACATATATATTAGAGCACGTTATTTACTAAAATCTCATAATAGCATATATATATAGCGTGATAACTCTTGTACTTTGTGATAGCAAAGACAAGTATGAACACTGATCATCCAAACAATTGCTCCACATAAGTTGCCGCATCGGCATCTACATGGATCGTGGATAATTAAATACTAATCACGCTGAATTGTAATCGTGTGTTTTGTGGGTACACCAAGCAAGAAATGTATACATGGCATAAATTCTGAAAGGGAAAAAAAACATATTCGAGTTAATTAGCACATATAGATGTCATGTGTCTATATATATGGAGACGAGAGGCACAGTAACAATTGGATTTCAACTTCGCATGTACTCTCATGCCCGCGTCAAAAGATATAAACGATGTGTACGTCTCTTTAAAAATAAAAATAAAAAACTAGATTCGTTTGTGGTCATAAAACTGTGTGCAGAAATCCAAAGAAATAAGTGAGGGGTCTTTATTAGTGTTGCAGGAGGTGTCGTCGAGCCAGCTGGTCCTACGGATACAGACACACACGCAAAACTACCAAGACAGAATAAATTCCCAAACAAGAGAGAGAGAGAGAGAGAGAGAGAGAGAGAGAGATCGAAAGAAGGTAGGGTGAAGTGAAACAAATAGTACAGGGGGAGTGAAGGGAATGAAAGAAAAAGGGAGGAGGGGCAGGGATAGGTTGGTGGGTAAGCGCGCATTAATGAGAGAGAGAGAGAGCAATAATAACGAGTGGGACCAAGGTGCAGGGCGTGGGAGGGGTGAAACATGACCCTGTCGGTTTCTCCTGCACAACCTTTGTCCTCTTCTTACTCTCTCTCTCCTCCTCCTCTCTTTATTCACTTGTTTTTTTTAATCTCCCCTTCATTTTTCTCGACATCCATTTATGATTTTTTCCTCATCTTTCAGGCGCGCCTCCGTTTTAACTTTTAATTTATTTTAGAGAAGAAAATGTGGTTCTCACCTCTAATATTTTTCCAACGGGTGTTTTACCTCAAAAAATAAACTTGTTGTTCTCTAAGCCCCAAAACACAAAGCCCAAGAATTTTACACAAGTAAAGACTATAATACCCTTTATCTCTCTTATGGGCATTGATCGGCTGGGAAGTAAACAAGAGAAGGAGCCCAAGCCATCCAACCTCTTCATCAACAGTGTCTTCTTCGAAGACCCCTACACCACCGTCGAGCTGCAGCGCATGGGAAGCAGCGGTTCCAGCGTCGTCCTCGACCTCGAGACCGGCGTCGAATCAAGGAAGCTCCTCTCCTCCCAGTACAAGGGCGTCGTCCCCCAGCCCAACGCCCGCTGGGGCGCTCAGATCTACGAGAAGCACCAGCGCGTCTGGCTCGGTACCTTCAACTCCGAGCCCGTCGCCCGCTCCTAGGACGTCGCC
>NC_033795.1:6030163-6050882 GCF_001876935.1 Asparagus officinalis | reverse complement strand
CCCTAAGGGTCAACGCCGGTCAACGCGTAACCCTAGGTCAACGCCATTCAACGCGTTGCAACAAAAGTCGACGTTCGAGGACTCAAAATCCACACTAATCAACGTCCGACGATTCAAAACCCTAGGGTCAACGCCGGTCAACGCGTAACCCTAGGTCAACGCCGGTCAACGCGTTGGACAAAAAAAAAAGTCAACACACGGGGATCCGAAACCCTAAGCCAGCACAATGTGGCGGAGGTAGTTCAAAGTCAACTCAATGACACGAGCCAAACTCAATTCATCAGCTGTAGACTCGAGGCTCCGACGACGGCCAAGCAATAAACGCAGCGCCGGAAGAACCTCGGCTATTCGTCAAAGCATCGAATAGACCGAAAATCGAAGGAGCCAAGAGTTGAAGTTAACTACAGGTCCTGATGCCGACTGAAGGCTAGACCAATCACATCCAAAGTATTCCAGCCTCTTCTATAAACGAGACGAGTCCGAAACACTTTGGAGGGGGTATCTGTAGGCATAAAAAATTACCTATAGGTCTCCACGAACGGTTCAGTGTTAAAGAGCGACGATGAACGTCACCATCCGATCCACATGAGCTTAATCGACGTCGACGAACGACTGAAGTGAATCGACGAGCTACGTGAGCGGATAGGGTTTCGGAACAACGAAGACCCGGGCTAATCGGGAACCCGGCACTGTTCACAAAAAGGACAACGCCCTTCATGCCTCGACCACTCTACAGATAATCCAACCACCAGAGCGGATCGAACTCTTCGTCAAGCATCCAACGCATCCGAAATCAATTAAATCCGAGTTGGAACGACGAATCAACGGCAAACACACCCGGAAGGACCTCGGACTAAACTGAGGCACCCGGGGGTATCTCGGCAAGCTCGAAACACCCGAGGGGTGTCTTGGCAAAACCAAGACACCCCAGGGGTGTCTCGGCCAGGCCGAGACACCCTAGGCCGAGACACCCCTTGGGTGTCCTCACCCCCTACCTACCCCCCTCACTCCTCTTGGCCTATAAATAGACCCCTTGGGTCCTCATTCAAGGGGCTGGAAATCTTTTGTCTTGAAGAAAGGCTAGAGAGAGGAGGGGAGGAATTTTGGAGAGCCTTGGCGAAGCCCTGCTGCAGTGGAGAGTGGCCGTGCGCTTCAACAAGAAGAGGAGAGGTCTACATCAGCGCCTTCATCACCCTATCCTTAGTATTAGCCCTTGGCGTTAATACTAAGAAGAGCTAATATCTCGCTTAGCCGAGATAGACGCTTTAAACTTCTAGATCTCACGCGGATCGACGAAGTTCTGCTTCTATATCCCTTCGCGGATAGACGAAGCTCTGCCCGATTTTCTCGGAGCGGATCTGATTGCCCGGTGGTCCACGGATATCAACGTCCCCGTCACAGGCCAAAGACCCACGCAAGCAAGAGATGACAAACAGATCTTGCGTTTGTTTGAAAGGAGTTGTATTTCTTTTGTTTTCATTGTGCAAAGGTCTTATAAAAAGACTATCTTTTTGTTTCATTGTAACGATCGAAGTTGTAATGAATGCAGCAATGAATACAGCAACTTTTTCCGCAAACACTTAGCTGTAAAGCATACAATGTATTTATGAATCCGATTGCTCTGTTTACTGTTTTAACTCCATTTCCATCTAACCAAACTAGCCCAGTGACATAAAGCAATAAAAAAATGTTTAACTGCATTAAATCTCTGAAAATTTCCAATCTTATGTAGTTATATTTTTATGGGTTTTTGTGTACTTTGATATTCTTTATTTTTACATTCTTTGTAAGAGCATAGCGACCGTTAGTTAGTCATCGAAATATTTCAAATAAACTATTTTGTGTTATGAGATCGAGATGGTTTGCGGAGAATAATATCCCTGAAGTACATGAATGTAACTATAATATAAATAATAAAGGATAATTTGGTCTTTTTATCTGTTGTTAAGTCGTTAATATCCTATAAAAGTAAACAGATCGATAAGAAATTAATGAAAATGAAGGAATCGGAACTAGTGGATTCTGCTAGAAATACCAATTTTCATAAATTAAATCTGAACTAGAATCCCAATTTCAAATATTTCTTGTTAAATGTAACCCTAAGGCTGGAATTAGTCTGATATTTGAAATGTAGATAGAATCCAGCCCCTTTATACAATTTTAGCTGTTACACCAGTGGTCGAAACAATATTAATATATAGTTGTTCATTTGGTTTATTTGTTTTTTTTTAATTTCTATTGTCAAAAACAGTCGTTAAATGTTCACCGAGCCGGATCATCTCAATTTAATAGATAGAGAGCTTAATTTACTTAGTAATGAGCCGGCATTGACGAGGCATTTGCTGCGCACGTTAATTACGTTAATTGAATGGTTATTTGGGGCAGCCAACCCAAAGCATCGATAAACTTGAGTTAGACCAGGACAAGTTCAAATTGGACTGCTTTATAGCAGGATGGACCCACGTTAATGGAGAATCACCAAACTTTGCCCAAAATGTTGGGACATAGATTTCCTCTTCTTCGTTGTAAACTAAAAATTTTAGAATCCGGCAATTGAAACCGTGGATTAAATTTTTGATACGGGCGGGCTAACGGGCTAAAAGTATGGCCGAAAAGCCCGAGTAATATCCGTTATTTTTTTTGAGCTGAAAACCAGGGTGAGGTACCCTGATCATAATTATATATAAAACTAATACTTAAATATTTACATCATATCCAGTTAGAGGAACACCGTAAGAGAAGCAGGTAAGGAGCGGGCAATTGTCGTCACCTACCAAACTAAACCCACGACATAAGCCCCAACTGAGAGAAAAATCCAGAAAACACTTGTTCAACAGGAAAAATATAAACTCCCAGAGAAACAACACTACTAAGATTAAAAAAAACTAACTGCAGAGGGAAGCCATCTTTTGGTAAGGTATCCTCTTTCTTAGAACGAGACTGGATCGGTATCTATGGATCATTGGCGAAGTTGTCACCTGAAGTAGCTTGGATATTCTTCTTTGCCAGCTCCTGGAAGCCAAGGTTGAATGCGGCTCTACGAAGCCTCCTTGCCATTCTTTCTTCTTCTGCACCTGACCAGAAAATAGTATATCTCGCAATGTTAGAAACAATGATAAGAGGGCTGAACTGGCAGTCTTTAAAAATGATCGAGTTTCTGCACGGTGAAGCCGGGGTACACCATATCAACGAAACATATCAACGAAAGAAGAAATGAATAAAACAGAGAAGCTATAAAACCCTATGAATTAACGAGCTTCAACAATCAATGTGATTATCTGTGCTCTTAAAGAATAATCTTGTCTTTCTCTTGATAAAATAGCTGGTTGAATATACATTTATCATAGGGTTTCTGTTTACAGGGTCATAATTACTAAATAAACATTAGACGTGTTTTTATGAATTTCATGGGGGAATAGTTCCATTACTCCTCATGGTAGAAATTCCAAGTCTTATGACAGCTCAATGGCGAAATTTCCAACAGCCCTCACATGAAGTGTGGAAAAAAAAAATATTGAAATGAAATTTCCATGATCTTGTCCAGGGAAAATTCATTTGATACAACAGTCTTTGCTTTTCGCAATAGTTAAGTTAGCAGATCAAAACTCTGGCCTTATTCAAAATATGAGGAGGCTATAATAAGGAAACAACTGTTAAGTGATAGTCATAAATTGACCATTCAATTTTGCATGAACTTCTTCCTAAAATTGAGGAAGACCAATGTTTAATTTCTCTTTGGTTCATTCTCTTTGGCCAAATTAACAAAATTATAGGCCATTTGTAGCCCCTCCAATATCTCCACCGACTTCTTGCACGTAAAATGTTCAAGCATGAGTAGGGAACTAAATGATTTTTATTTCCGAAATTAGTCCAACAAATTGGAGCTAGAGGCTAAAGTACTATTACGTACATGAATCATAAATAAGAGTTAATTCCACTCAAGGCTAGTTTTGATAATTGTGCATATCAATTCAGTTCAGCTGAATCTTGATCAAGTTGGTTGAAGCCCAAGGGTATACAGGGTTTTTTTATGGCAAATTAAGCATAATCCAAGGGTATATAAAGTTAGAAGTGTAATTTCATCGGATCGAAACTTTTATCTCTCTATATTATAGTAACGAAGTAACTGTCATCGGTTGCAGAATTGTGATATATACGTCATTACACATAATTAGCTATAGGGGCTGTTTGGTCTATGGATCATTTTTTTGATACATGTAATGGATTTTCAGAAACACATAATTAAAAATCATGTTTGTTTGCGATGGGTATTAAAAAGGATTTGCATGAGAGATAAAATCAAATTACTTTTTGTTTGGTTATACATGATTTTTTTTGAGGATGTGCGACTAAATTCACAAATCCGGTTGAAACAACAGAATTTTAGGAAATTATATTTGATGCGTTTATCTTATGTGGCAACTCCAATTCAGTGTACAAAAATAATAGACAAACAATGTATTTGTTAAAAATCCACGATCTTCAACTTGGGGGTCCCATTTTTAAAATATAAAGAAGCAAAATGCATGGAAACAAATAGCCTCCGTGTGGATTTTCATTTTCTCTACTAGTAATTATTCCTTCTTTTCTCTCTGCGCATTATTTCTCTCTGCAATCTTTAATTCCTAACATCAATTAATCATCCATTTACAACTGTCAACGATGTTATCACATAAGGCGAGTGTTTTCGTCAAAAGTTGCCTTCATCATTGATTTCATTAAAACTTCAAACGTTACAAATGAATTCAAATAACGAAAATAAAAATTACAACTTTCTTGAAAATAAACACAAGATCCGTTTATCGTCTCTTGCTTGCGTGGGTCTTTTTAGCCTGTGACGGGGACGTCGATATCCGTGGACTACCTGGCAATCAGATCTGATCCAGAAAAATCGGGCAGAGCTTCGTCGATCCGCGAGGAGATCTAGAAACTTGGAGCGCCTATCTCGGATAAAGCGAGATATTTGCTTTTCTTAGGATTACCGACGAGGGGTAATGCTAAGGAACGGATGCGGGTGATGTAGATCTGATGAAGAACTCTCTTATGTTGAAGTGCTCGATCACTCTTCACTCCAGCAGGGCTTCGCCAATTCTCCAAAAATCCAGATCCCAAAAAGTGAGGCCTAAGGCTTCTATTTATAGGCGACACCCCTGGGGTGTCCTCAAAAATCTAGAACGTCCCTGGGGTGTCCCCAAAAATCTAGGACGTCCCTGGGGTGTCCCCAAAAATCTAGGACGCCCCTGGGGTGTCCCTAAAAATCTAGGACGCCCCTGGGGTGTCTCTAAAAATCCGAGACACTCCGTTGTAAATTCTTCGTCCGAACTCGGATTTTAGTGATTCGAATTGCGTTGGAATTCTGACGAAGAGTTCTATCAGCCCCGATGGTTGGATTATCCGTAGAACGAACGAGACACGAAAGACGTTGTTCTTTTTGTAAACATCGTGGGGCTCTCGATTAGCATGTGCCTTCGTTATTCCGAAATTCTATCAGCTCACGTAGTTCGTCGATTCACTTCAAGCGTTCACCGACGTCAATCGAACTCCTGTGAACCAGATAGTGACGTTCATTGTCGTTCCTTAACACTGAGCTGTTCGTGGAGACCTATAGGAAACTTTCGATGCCTACAGATACCCCCTCCAAAGCGTTCCGGACTCGTTTCTTTTATAGAAGAGGCTGGAATACTTTGGATGTGATTGGTCCAACCTTCAGTCGGCGTAAAGGACCTGTAATTAGTTTCAACTCTTGGCTCCTTCGATTTTCGGTCTATTCGATGCTTTGACGAATAACCGAAGTTCTTCCAGCGCTGCGTTTATCGCTTGGCCGTCGTCACTAGTGAGTCGAGTTTGGCTTGTGTCATTGAGTTGACTTTGAACTGACTATCTCCGTCATATTGTGCTGACTTAGGGTTTCAGATCACCGTATGTTGACTTCTTGTCGCAACGCGTTGACTGGCGTTGACCTAGGATTTGACCGGCGTTGGCCCTAGGGTTTTGAACGTCGAACGTTGACTTTTTGTTGCAACGCGTTGACTGGCGTTGACCTAGGGTTACGCGTTGACCGGCGTTGACCCCAGGGTTTTGAATGTCGCAACGCGTTGAAGGGCGTTAACCTAGGGTTACGCGTTGACCGGCGTTGACTCTAGGGTTTCGAATGTCGCAACGCGTTGAAGGGCGTTGACCTAGGGTTATGCGTTGACCGGCGTTGACCCTGGGGTTTCGAATGTCGCAACACGTTGAAGGGCGTTGACCTAGGGTTACGCGTTGACCGGCGTTGACCCTGGGGTTTCGAATGTCGCAACGCGTTGAAGGGCGTTGACCTAGGGTTACGCGTTGACCGGCGTTGACCCTGGGGTTTCGAATGTCGCAACACGTTGAAGAGCGTTGACCTAGGGTTACGCGTTGACCGGCGTTGACCCTAGGGTTTTGAATCGTCAAATGTTGACTTTTTGTTGCAACGCGTTGACTGGCGTTGACCTAGGGTTACGCGTTGACCGGCGTTGACCCTTAGGGTTTCGAATCGTCAAACGTTGACTTTGGTTGCAACGCGTTGACTGACGTTGACTTAGGGTTACGCGTTGACCGGCATTGACCTTAGGGTTTTGAATCGTCAAACGTTGACTTTTGTCGCAACGCGTTGACTGGCGTTGACCTAGGGTTACGCGTTGACCGGCGTTGACCCTAGGGTTTCGAATCAACCTGAGGAGAACCAGTTTATACTCGTGTACTCCTGGGAGTTTCGGGAATTAGTTTAGCCTCGTGTACCCGTCGGAGGTTGACGGGTTATCCTTAAGAATATTATACATAATATTTTCCAGGAACTTCCCGTCAATTGTGAGAAATAGTTTAGACTCGTATTCTCATTGGAGTATAAATACGAGTGTTAAATACGTCGTAAAAATATCTGAAAAGGGGATCAAAGTGTATATAAATTATCCCCAAGTCTTTCTACACATTCGAGCCAACACTTCACACCTCATACGCGTGTGAACCATCAAAAAAAAATGGCTTAATTCGGTCTGGTTCATGTGGGTTTGGTTCGGGTCAAGTGGATTTGGTCCAACCAAAAATAATCCCCATTACAAACTCAATCTCCTCTTTCTTTTCTTTCCTCTCTTCTTTTCTTTCCTCTCTTCATTTCCAGCAACCCGTCCCCATTTTTTTTTTCTCTCTTTTTTTGTTCGGTCCCCAGCAAGAAGTCCGGTCTCTCTTTATCATTTTTTTTTTGTTTTTGAGCTTCTTCCTCCCCAAGAACTCTCCCTCATCAAGAATTCAAAGCCTTTTAAACCCATCTTCTTCAAATCCTTCACCCTCTCCTTCTAAACCTTCTTCTTCTCCAAGGTTTTCCAGCAAGGCAAGGAGGATTTTGGTCAACGAAATTTCCTCTTCAAAGGTGCTTCAAGCTTGGGTAAGAATCTCTCTCTTTATGGCTTTTTTAATTTGGTTCTCTTCTCTTGAATCCTCCAAATTTCAAAACCCTAATTTTGGATTTGGGGAAAAATTCAAATCTTGATTTTTTTGTTCTTGAAAGTTGGCCGAAATTAGGGACATGAATTCCCTCACTTTTGATTGCAACATTTTCCTAATTTCATGCATACATATATGGCCGAAACTTGAGGGGGCTTTTGTGTAAAAAGATGGACTAAACTTTGAGGGGGTTTTGTGTAAATTTGAGGCCGAAACTTGAGGGGGGTTATATGTAAAAGAGGGCTACAATTTGAGGGGGTTATGTGCAAATTTTCGACTGAAATTTTGGAGGGCTTTTGTGCAAATTGGAGGGCTGAAATTTGTAGGGTTTTTTATGCAAATATATGGCTGAAATTTTGGGGGTGTATGTGTAAATTTGGTTCAATGTGGTTTGAGGGGTTTATTTGCAAAAGAGCAACCCACAAAGTATATAGGGGGTTTATTTGCAAAAGGACTGGAATTTTAGGGCTAAAATTCCAAAAGTTTAGATCACAAACCTATGACCAAAGTTTTGATAAAAGCATGTGAAAACCAAACCGAAATTTGTGGAGGGTCTTTTTTTGGCAAAATTGGCTAAATTTTATAAAAGGGTTTATTTGCAAGATTAACCAAAATTGTGGGGTACTGGGGGTGCTATGTGATTAGGTATGATGACCATGACCCAACTCGAGCGTGTCCTTGACCCGAATTTAGCCTTGAACACGAAGAGTATTTTGGGTATTTCATCAAAATTTACCGCGAAAATGACAATCATTGTTTCGCATGCACGAAATTTGTAGGTTTAATTAGACTTCAACTATAAAATCCTATTTATACACAGGATTTTAATTAAAGTTCTTAATTTCCCTTTTAAATTTCGCGTATTCATATTGTACCTAACTTGCTGCTTTTCATTGCAGATTTTCGATGTCTCCACGTCGACCTCGACCTCCTAGGAGTCGCTCCCGTTCGCAGCCTAGCGAGGAAGAAGTTCCTACAGCATCCTTCCCTCCAGCGGCTTTCTTTTTCGGGGGTGGGAATTTTTTTATTTTTGTATCCCCGATTGATTCCTTCGCGGGTCATGAAGGAAGAACCGACACCCTCCTTCGCGGGGGTCGAGGTTTCGGACTTGGTGGTTCTGTTATACCCTCGTTTGGCCCCTTCGCGGGTCGTTCGGGAAGGGCCGACACCCTCCTTCGCGAGGGTTGAGGTTTCAGACTTGCCTTGCTTGGCTAATTCAAGTCTTCTGGTATATTAGGACGATTTTGTGTCGTCCTACACCTTATAGGTCGGTGTATGTTACCACGTTATTTACGTGATGATGGATACCGTTCTTCCAGTATAGGACACTCAAAATCGTCTCTCCAATTATCCCGTGACTGATCTTATCTCGCTTTTTATGAGCTTTCTGACTCTATCCTTGTGTTTTGTTGCAGTCGAGTTCCCCGCGGGCAGCCTTCCTCCTCATGCTAATACTGGTTGTAGCCGGGGGGTCTTCTCTTCAGCTTCCATCAGGCAGGCCATGGTGTCTTTTTCAATCGGCGAAAGACTAAACCGGCAATGCGTGTTAGACATAGACTTTGGGATTTTTGGCAAACCCCCAGCCATCAACGGGTTTGATGTGCCTTTACCGACTACCGTTTGAATCGGGCTAGCATGTGAATTATTAAAACCCGTTTCACATGTAACGTTGTGCTAAGAGAATTGCTTCTCTTAGACTTAATGCTATGATTTTGAATACATAGACTTCGCCATTTCTTACGGGAATATGGCATCCGGCAACGCGTATTAGGCGTTGACTCATCCCTACTTAGGATTCGGGATGAAAGTCCCCAGAATTATACTCTGGTGTCTTTTTCAATCGGTGAAAGACTAAACCGGCAACGCGTATTAGGCGTTGACTCATCCCTACTTAGGATTCAGGATGACATTCCCCATACGTGTAAGGCATAGATTTTGGTGTTATTAATAACAACCTGCCATAATATTGAATATGTGGGCGGGTGTTCTTTTTAACGGTTAAGAACTAACCGACAGCGCGGGTTAGGCACAGACTTATCCCTGCTTAGGTTTCAGGATAGGATACCCCAGAATCGAACTCCGGTGTCTTTTTCTACGGAGAAAGACTAAACCGACAGTGCGTGCTAGGCGCAGACTTATCCCTGCTTAGGTTTTAGGATAGGATACCCCAGAATCGAACTCCGGTGTCTTTTTATACGACAAAAGACTAAACCGGCAGCGCGTGCTAGGCGCAGACTTATCCCTGCTTAGGATTCGAGATAAAATTCCTCGTGCGTATGACGCACGGACTTTAAAAGTTTGAAAAGTGGTGTCTTCTCTTGGGGCAAAGACGAACCCGATACGGGAGAGGAAGAATTTTATATCCTATCTCCAGTTGGAAAGGAGACTCGAGGTGAGATCTCCACCCCCAGAATCTGAAAAGGTGAAACTAAGAGTGAGATCTCCACTCCGAGTATCGAAAAGATTCAGATAATCCTAACTGTCAGAAGGTTTGATTACCGAACTAAAGATGAATTTCTCATTTGTCGAGAGTGAATTGTGGTTTTGGTCCTAACTGTAGGAAGGTTTGACCAAGCAGGAGTTTGAGATGACCCTAACTGTAGGAAGGTTTGATCACTCGATTTGAAAGTGTACCTCTCGTTCATTGGAGGAATCGAGAAGGGACTTTAGTTGTGGCCCTAACTATAGGAAGGTTTGACCAGGTAGACAGTGAGAGTGGGAGTACAAATCACAGTGGGGGTTCAGTGTTTATCACTTTGTTCGTAATTATCGGGTTATCCCTAAGAAAATTACATATAGCGTTCTTCTGGGAACTTCCCATTACATGAATCATCCACCCCAGCTTCCTTCTTGGAACTGGGTCTAACTTTGTACTCCATTACATGATCGGGTTATCCTTAAGAATATTAGCGTAACATTCTCCAGGAACTTCCCATCAACGGTAGGAAACAGTTTAGACTCATATACCTATTGGAGTATCTAAGAATATTACATATAAAAATTCTCCAAGAACTTCCCGTGAAAGAAATGAAACAGTTTAGACTCATATACATGTTGGAGTATCAGGGAGCAGTTTAACCTCTTATACCGGTCGGAGGATTGAGAAGCAGTTTATATACTCTTATACTTATCGGAGTGTTAAGAAGCAGTTTATACTCTTATACTTATCGGAGTCTTAAGAAGCAGTTTATACTCTTATACTTGTCGGAGTCTTAAGAAGCAGTTTATACTCTTATACTTGTCGGAGTGTTAAGAAGCAGTTTATACTCTTATACTTGTCGGAGGCTTAAGAAGCAGTTTATACTCTTATACTTGTCGGAGTCTTAAGAAGCAGTTTATACTCTTATACTTGTCGGAGTCTTAAGAAGCAGTTTATACTCTTATACTTGTCGGAGTCTTAAGAAGCAGTTTATACTCTTATACTTGTCGGAGTCTTAAGAAGCAGTTTATACTCTTATACTTGTCGGAGTCTTAAGAAGCAGTTTATACTCTTATACTTGTCGGAGTCTTAAGAAGCAGTTTATACTCTTATACTTGTCGGAGTCTTAAGAAGCAGTTTATACTCTTATACTTGTCGGAGTCTTAAGAAGCAGTTTATACTCTTATACTTGTCGGAGTCTTAAGAAGCAGTTTATACTCTTATACTTGTCGGAGTCTTAAGAAGCAGTTTATACTCTTATACTTGTCGGAGTCTTAAGAAGCAGTTTATACTCTCGCATGTGCTTTTCCCTTCCCCTTAGGGACAAAGTTCTGTTGTGGAGAATTATTCGCTATTTGGCCCCTTTCCGCTTTCTTCCTTTTAAGGAATCGCTCGGCTCGTTCTCCTCGCACTTTCAAGTCCTTCCAGGTCTTTGGTGGCGCCATTCCCATATCTTCGAGGATGTCCAATGAAAGATTATTATGACAAGTCTCGAGGATAAAATCTTCACTGACCGGATCCCTGCAGTTCATTGCTTTGTTTCGGAATCTCAAGTCTCGAGGATAAAATCTTCACTGACCGGATCCCTGCAGTTCATTGCTTTGTTTCGGAATCTCTTCATGAAAATTTCGACCGTCTCACCATTCTTCTGCTTCTCATCGAATAGTGTACCGATTGAGATTTCGGTGTCGTCATCGAAGAAGTTTGTCAGAAACATATCTTCCATGTCGTCCCAACTGCTGATACTCCCGGGCTTGAGACGGCGATACCAGTCGAAGGCTGCTCCGCGAAGAGTGCCGACGAATGACCGCACCATAAGAGGTTCATTCCCAGAAATGATTCCTAAATGAGACTTAAAATATATTAAGTGTTGGGTAGGGGAACCCTTTCCATCAAACGGCGTAAAGTTGATTAAATTAAACTTTGCCGGATACGGAATTGATTCCCACTCCCTTGGGTATGGACATGGTATGCCGGACCTCTTCACTTCTTGAGCATTCATCAATGCGTTGATTTTGCTCTCCAAGTCCTTTATTTTCTTGTCTTCACTCGTATCTGTCTTCGAGTGGTTTCGAGGAGAAGTAACGTGGTCTTCCTTCGTATTATCATCCGAGGGACCACCTCCATTATTGTTGTTGACGGGAGGGATATTCATGTTGACATTTTCCTCTTCCTGTTCATTCTAATCTTGATTCGGATTATTGCGACGACTAGGTTCTCCTTGGTGAGTTGTCAGAGCCGCGATTTGCTGGTCATGCATCCTCTCTCATTTGCTGCATGGCCATCTCCATCTCGAACTTGAAACTTTCCTTCTGCTTAGCCAGGGCATCTTCAAGCATCTTGGTTACTTATTCGGCGCTGATCATGAGTGACTCGTAAGGTTGCCCCGCACTAGATGCCGTGTCATCAGATGCTATAGCCGAGTAGGAGTCTGAACCAGCATCTGACGCCTCCTCTTCCAAAGGAAGTCCCTTTTGCATTCTTTGGTAATTCTTTCGCCTATTGATCCCTGACCGCAATCGAGTCATACGTTGGGATACTTCGGCAAGCTGATCTGGGCTAAAGTGTCGTGTCGATTTCCCTCTGCCGGTCATATTAGCAGACACCTCCAGGAACTCGTCCTCTTGGCGAATAGTACAGCAGCATTCTGACAGCACTGCCTTGATTATGTTGGCACACGGACAGTGAGAATCCGTGTCTCTGGCGTTTCTCTTCCGAGACTTATTCATACCCCCAGCTCTATAGTACAACTCATCAGTTTGATAACTGGAGCAACCCATAGAGTGCTGGCATGACTTCCCAGGTATAATACTATCATCATCGGACGAATGTGCTTCCCTTTGGGGATACGACGCTTTATTAGCGTTTTCAAAAGTCGCACATTCAAGTTTACGCCTCTGCGAGCGTGAAAACCTATCGGGCTCTTGAACTTCGACCCGCAATCCAATGCGGCTTGGGGACCTTTCAGCGGTCCCAATCGCTCCTTGACAGGTGCTTTACCTCGGTTCTCCGGTAAAGGACCGAGGCGACCTTTCAAAGGAACCCTGGATCTTGAGGGACCCACGTTCTTACCTGACTCCGCCGTAGGTGCGGGGGCAAGGGAGACGGGATCTGGATCTGATGAAGGTTGGACAGCAACATCTTCCGCTCTTGTCTTAGGCGTTGGCTTTGTCTTTAGCACCCACACCTGCTTGAGTTTTGACGCGCCGGCTTTGCCTTTGGCACCCACACCTGCTTGTGTTTTGACGGATTCTTGACCGTCTCTTCTTTCTGCATCTCCTCTGCTTTCTGCAGAAGGGCTCGGGCATGCGCAAGCAATGCGCGGCGCTTCTTGATTCGCTCTTCGAGGGTTGAGCGAGTCCTCGTGACACGAACCCATTCGTTCGTTTCTGCCTTGGAGGAGGAGTTGGTTATGCGCCGTTGTTGCTCTTGGCGCTGTCTGGACTTTAGATCTTCATTGTAGCGGATCTCGTCCATCGATTCTGCGGCCTTGGCCCGTTGTCGCGCAAGGCGTTGGCGCCGTCTTTGGTGCGCCCTCTTCGACAGAGCCGGAGTACCTTCAACACTTGTCTTTACGGCGGAGGGCAGATCTGGATCTGCAGCTTCAACCACGTTGGACGTCATAGGAACGTCGCGGGGAGTAGATGCAGCAACGATTAGGGGATCTCGGATCTTCGAGTCGGAGTTCCCGCGAGCATTTCTGGAAGATGAAGTCTTCCTGCGCCTGTTTGGATAGGCGGATCTGGAGGAGGAGGAAGAGAGGTATTCTTCAAACTTTTGTTGATCGAACTCGTATTCGATCTCTTCGTTCACCCGGATCTTGAATGCCGGTTGCGTCACGACGGCCTCGGCAGCGAGGCCGTTGGCTCCCACTGTGGTCGCCAATTTGTTTTCGTCAAAAATTCTTCATCCGAACTCGGATTTGAGTGATTCCAAGTGCGTTGGAAGCTTGACGATCCGCGAGGAGATCTAGAAACTTGGAGCGCCTATCTCGGATAAAGCGAGATATTTGTTCTTCTTAGGATTACCGACGAGGGGTAATGCTAAGGAACGGATGCGGGTGATGTAGATCTGATGAAGAACTCTCTTGTGTTGAAGTGCTCAATCACTCTTCACTCCAGCAGGGCTTCGCCAATTCTCCAAAAATCCAGATCCCTAAAAGTGAGGCCTAAGGCTTCTATTTATAGGCGACACCCCTGGGGTGTCCTCAAAAATCTAGGACGCCCCTGGGGTGTCTCTAAAAATCCGAGACACTCCGTTGTAAATTCTTCGTCCGAACTCGGATTTTAGTGATTCGAATTGCGTTGGAATTCTGACGAAGAGTTCTATCAGCCCCGATGGTTGGATTATCCGTAGAACGAACGAGACACGAAAGGCGTTGTTCTTTTTGTAAACATCGCGGGGCTCTCGATTAGCCTGTGCCTTCGTTATTCCGAAATTCTGTCAGCTCACGTAGTTCGTCGATTCACTTCAAGCGTTCACCGACGTCAATCGAACTCCTGTGAACCAGATAGTGACGTTCATTGTCGTTCCTTAACACTGAGCTGTTCGTGGAGACCTATAGGCAACTTTCGATGCCTACAGCGAGGTGGAGATCAGAGCTTTTATATTTGAGTATAGTTGTTGAATGAGATGTCATTTCTGAGTGCTAAGATCTGAAATTATATATTTTTATGACGGTGCATAGGATTAAAAACAAGGTTGCCCATATTATGGCTCCACATGCTCCAGAAGTTGACGGGTTATCTGTTTAGATTGAGGACTATCCTGCATTCATTCAAAGGATATTGCAAAATAATAGGGCTCAAGATTGATTTTTTTTAATATTGTTGTTTTTAGAGCTCCAATGTATGCAGAGTACCGTTTCATCACTTTGAGGGCCAATCTAGATAGAAACTATTAATATCAAATTATCTTCTCGTTTTAATATTTTTGGTCTAAAAGGCTATTAATTCATAGACCAATCCATTATCTTCTTGCTTCAAAAGATGTCTCAGCTTATTTGTTAATGTTTTAATTATACATTTTCCATAACTGGGGAAGGCCGACACATATTTTTCTTGAACCATTCTTGGCCAATTTCCTAGGCTATTTGTAGCCTCTTCAATATCTCACATACCGATATATGTTAATAATTTTGTCAAGCATGAACAGCTATAATTAGAAACTTGACTTTCCTTTTTGAGATCAGTTTATCAAATTAGGATTACAAGTTACTAATCTGCTTTTCATAAATATTGGGTATCAATTTCTTGAATATTCGTCTAGTTGGCTCAACCTGAAGAAGATTATGATGGACTTATAACTTAAATTGAAAGCGCTCTGGTTTAATATTTTAGGGTAGCATTGTAGCAATTGTATGAACCTTTAACGATCTTTACAATATATTACTTTTTTTTTCATTTTCATGATTTTTGGTTACATGAAGAAATTTTATGTAGTGAAAAGGTGGAAAACTACCCTCTATGTTTCATCCATAAGAATTTAAGAAAACAAACTCAAAATATAAAGGCAAAAAATGATACAAATTAAACAAAAAATTCAAAGCTTATCATAGTAAACATAAATAAAAATAAAATAAAATAGAACCTACTGCTGAATAGAAGAGAACTGTGGTCTTCACTAACACATTTTTTTTAGGAAGAAAACAAGGCGAGATGCCCTGTTCATTCATTAACCAGAAAAGATATTATAATAGGAGGTTCATGGGCGAGATGGGAAGAATCGTGATAACGTGAATAAGAGAGTAGGGAGAGGACATTGTCGTTACCAATCGTCCGTTCAGGTTATCGGATAAATTCCATATGCTAGATCTATAATCGCATACGAAAGTTTGATTGTTTTTGCATATTGCCTCAGCCTGTTTGCAGCCTGCGTTCCCTGACTAGAATAGTATTAAAAACACAACATTAGTAGCAAACATTTGAGGCAAGATTTGATCTGCGTTAAAGATATGGTTAATTTCACAGGATGGATGGTAGAGTTAAAGACATGACCGGAAAGCTTCTTAGTGAATGAATCTAGCTAATAGTTGTTGCTGGTCTCTTCTTGAGAGGGAGAGTCTTTCTTAAGAAGGAGACCAATATAAGTGAAAGGAAGAGTACCTAATTAGGAACAATTAAGGATGTTTGCTAAGTAATTTTCCCTGCGAGGTGATTTCCCTAGGTAGAAGAGAGAAGTTTTTGCATAGTTTAAGCTCAAGCCAGAGATGTTCTCAAAGATGTAGAAGATGGTTTTGAGGATTGAGATGTCATGTTTGTTTGCTCTGCTGAAAACGAGGGTGTCGTCTGCAAATTGGAGGGATCTGATATGTCACACATGAGATTAAGTTCAGAAAGGTCCACTGAGGCCACACTGCTATTTCTCATCTTATTAAGAACGTCCACAACAATAATAAACAACAAATGGGACAAGTGATCTCCTTACTTCAGACCCCTTTAACTCAGAACCTATATTCACCTTGCAACTAATGAAAGGATCCAGAACGGCGACCGCGTCATTTATGTGAGATTTCACGATCTCCTTCCAGTTGATGGAAGAATCCAAAACAGCGACCACATCATTATAAGGGACCGCATGATCTCCTTCCATCTGATGAAGGAAAGTTGGTTTCCCCTACGTTTCAAGAATCTCCTTTAGCTAAGTTTGATTAGCTTTACAGCTTCATTTTCGCTTTAAAATTTTAAATATTTGTTCAACAAACAAGAGATGGGGTTGTATTCATTCCATTATTAATTGAACGTACAGCGGGGACTCGATCAAGTTGCTCCCATTAAAATATTCATAGAGGGAAATGGTCTCTGTATCCACTCATTTAACCTATAATAATAGAAGAAAAAACAAAATGAAATTATTATTGTAGCAATTGGTACATTCCTATTTTTTTTTAAAAAAAAAGTCAGCAAGCCAACTGCAGGTATACAATGTCTATAAAGTTGTGAAGGTGTTCGGTCCCAAGGTAAATTACATAGAATCCTCTTAACACTAAGGATATTTGTAGATAATTTTTCCCAACATGAGAAATCAGAAGCAAGATTATATCTTGCTATTTTCACATTGAACGTCAGGTAATTTCCATCCAAAACTACAGTTATTATCACTTACAATTTCCTCTATACTATAAGTGCTAATTGCTGAAGATTTTACGCATTGCTTACTAAATAATCCTAAAGGAATTTAGAAGAAAAATGACCTTTTAAAAGTTTCTTCTATTACATCACAATTCCCATGTTATAAAATTTGAATTGAGATATAATTTAATTAAAAAACATGTATTGCAAACTACCGTATTTTCCATGAATCAAAATATTGAGTTATTCTAAGTGGTGCAATATCTTTTTTCAGCTAAAATTTTCAAAAGGCCGTTATAAACTTTGGACAATTATCAAATGACCTCTTAACTTTTAGAGTATCAGAAGACTCCCTTAAATTTAGGGGTTATCAGAAAAACCCTAATATTAAGATTTTATCAAAAAACCTACCTAACAAGGCTAACTCTAACTTTCACATTAATGGTAAAATTATGCATTGGGAGTTTTTTGACAAGTGAAATTCTAGTTCATGCTTGAAGAAGGTTTTTTGAAAAAATCTTGAAGTTCAAAGGGGTTTTCTGATGATCCCAAAACTTTAAGAGGATTATATTTTATTTTCAAAGTGATGGGGGTAGTATATGATAATCATCAAGAGTTAAAAGCATTTTTATTAAGAAAAAAATGCTTCCAGCCCCCAAAAGCCAAGAGAACGTGCTTCCCACCCTCAAGACTTTGTCAATGGGTGTTTTGTCCCCAAAAATAAAGATTCTGTTCTCTGAGCCCCCAAAACACAAAACCCAAAAGATTAAAATATGTGAAGACCATAATACTATTCTCTCTCTTTTTCTTTTTTTTATTAAAATATGATGAGGATTATTTTATTATTTTCGTTTTTTCTCTCTCTTTATCATGATGTACTGAGATGATAGTTAAAATGATTGATGAGGATTATTTTATTATTTTCATTTTTTTATTATTTTGTTGTTTGTATTGGGAGATTGTTAAAGTTATGGGTTAATTGTTAAGGTTACGAGTTAATTGTTAATGTTACGAGTCAATTGTTAAGGTTATGGATCCTCTCGCTCTCTCTCTCATGATGTTACTTTGATGATATTGAAATAATTAAAGAGGATTATTATTTTATTATTTTTGTTTTTTATTCTTTTCGTATTTTTAGAATATTCGTTGTTAAGGATAATTATTGGTTGTAAAGGTTATGCATTGATTGTTAATGTTACGGGTTGGTTGTTAAAGTTACGGGTTTGTTGTTAATGTTATGAGTTTGTTGTGTAGGTTACGGATTTGTTGTTAAGGTTACGAGTTTAATTGTTAATTGTTAAGGATAATGGTTGGTTGTAAAGGTTATGCATTGGTTGTGAAGGTTATGGGTTGGTTGGTTGTAAAGGTTATACATTGGTTGTGAAGGTTACAAACAACTAACTCGTAATCTTTTTTTTAAGGTTACGGGTTAACGTCAGTCTGTGGGAGGAGACGGGACATGGAGGACGCCGTCTCGATCCGGCCCGATTTTGTCAAGGGAAGCTCGACGGTCGCTGAGAAGTTTTACTTCTTCGGAGTCTTTGATGGCCATGGATGCTCTCATGTAAGCTAGCTTCAAAAATTCAAATCCTATTATCCCCTATTCGCCACGTGTTTTTTTACTCGGAAGCCACTTGGGAACTAATATTTTCAAATTTTCAACTCGATAGGGCGGTTTAATTACCGTTAAAAATCATACGTCTTGTTAACTAAAGGTTACGGGTTTAATTGTTAAGGTTACGTATTTAATTGTTATGCATTGGTTGTGAATGTTACGGGTTGGTTGGTTGTAAAGGTTATACATTGGTTGTGAATGTTACGGGTTGGTTGTTAAGGTTATGGGTTTGTTGTGTAGGTTACGGGTTAATTGTTAAAGTTACGGGTTTAATTGTTAATGTTACGTGTTTAATTATTAAGGTTACGAGTTTAATTGTTAAGGTTACGAGAGAGAGAAGAGATCCATAACCTTAACAATTGACCCGTAACCTTAACAATTAAATACGTAACCTTAACAATTAAACCCGTAACCTTAACAATTAAACTCATAATCTTAACAATTAAACCATAACCTTAACAATTAAACCGTAACTGTAACAATTAAACCCGTAACCTTAACAACAAATCCGTAACCTACACAACAAACTCATAACCTTAACAACAAACCCGTAACCTTAACAACTAACCCGTAACCTTAACAATCAATGCATAACCTTTACAACCAACCATTATCCTTAACAACGAATATTCTAAAAATACGAAAAGAATAAAAAACAAAAATAATAAAATAATAATCATCTTCAATCATTTCAATATCATCAAAATAACATCATGATAGTTAGAGAGAGAGAGGATCCATAACCTTAACACTTGACCCGTAACATTAACAATTAACTCGTAACCTTAACAATTAACCTGTAACTTTAACAATCTCCCAATACAAACAACGAAAATAATAAAAAACAAAAAATAATAAAAGAATCATCATCAATCATTTCAACTATCATCTCAGTACATCATGATAAAGAGAGAGAACGAAAATAATAAAATAATTCTTATCATATTTTAATAAAAAAGAAAGAGAGAGAGAAGGGTATTATGGTCTTCACATATTTTAATCTCTTATCATATTTTAATAAAAAAGAAAGAGAGAGAGAAGGGTATTATGGTCTTCACATATTTTAATCTCTTGGGTTTTGTGTTTTGGGGGCTCAGAGAACATAATCTTTATTTTTGGGGGTAAAACACCCGTTGACAAAGTCTTGAGGGTGGGAAGCACGTTCTCTTGGCTTTTGGGGGCTGGAAGCATTTTTCCCTTTTATTAAATTTAGCCTTTTATTTATTCTCAAAACATATTTTACATGTGCTTTTTATTTAAAAAGTGTTTAGATTTGGATTGCTCCCATACTATCAAAGTTTTACCTACTATAAAAAAGAACTTTAAAGGGTTTCATATACCGATAAATATACTATGAGAAATATACTATTGTGTTTCATATTTTGAGTTAAACTTCCAGTTATACGTGTCTCACTCAATTTAGTCACTCAAGCTCGTACCTCAATCCATACGCAAGCCAAAACCCAAAACCAAACGATAATCATAGCCAAACCTCAATTTCTCCGTCTTCGACATCTCAGTCAGCCATCCAACCCAAAATCTAACTCTTTCACCTCATAGAAATGAGGGGAGACAGCAAACCTTATGTAACTTAGTTGTTTGTTAAGCCTGATTTACATAGAGAATATGTAGCTCTGAGATATAGAATTGAGCGCATGCCAAATTGCACTTCTATTGTAGGGGAAAAAACAGCTTCATCTGATCTCACTTAAATTCTTTCTCCTTCATTTTCATGGATCTATGATTAGATTTTCTAAAGCATTAACTGCCATAAATTATATATATAAAAGAGAAAAATGTATATGAGATGACATGAGTCCATTTTGTAAAGTAAGTTGTCAGCTTTACGGCATGTGAGCCCCTGCTAGTCACTTAGATATGAAGACTCAACGTGTTATATCTTTGTGTGTTATATCTTTGTGTGTTTTATTTTAGGGTTTTATAGAGTGCCCATGGGCACTCTATAGAAGAGGAGAGAGATGATTGAGGAGGGGGCACACCTGATTTGCATTGGGATCCTCTCCCCAATCATCTCTCTCTATCTCTCTCCTCTCTTATAGAGTGTCCATAAACACTCTATAGAAAACCCCTTATTTTAATATATAAAAAGACAAATAACAGAAACTATGGGAGCTACCAAGATTGTACGGC
>NC_033795.1:6028826-6030153 GCF_001876935.1 Asparagus officinalis | reverse complement strand
GTAAGAGCATCTCCAACAGCTTCCCCATCTTCTTGAAATACTCAATTTTAGGGAATATAGAGCTTTTTTTTTGTCCAACAGATTCCCCATCTCATTCCCCAAAATAGGGAAGAATGAGAAAAAATAGGGAGCCTCCCCAAATCTGCCGCATTCTCCAAATTTTTGGGGAGAGCTTTATTATTGTAATAAATGCGATTTTTCAAAATGGGGAAGCTGTTGGAGTTGGAGCAAAAATAATTTGGAGAATATGACTTTTGTTTCTCCATTTTGGAGAAAATTTTGGGGAAGCTGTTGGAGATGCTCTGAGCGGGGGAATTAAGGCTCCGACATGGGCTCCTAGCTCTTTACTCAACCCAACTTGGGATCGGAATCTTGTCTTAAAGCAAGCGTGTGGTCCCCGAGAACGAGCCAATCCTAATCCCCCTACACAAGTTGGCACACGCCCAAAGGACAATCAAGCCTCATTATCATTATTATGATTATTATATTTAAAAAGTCTTTATAAATCTTTACTATGTTTTTATTTTTATATTTTATTTTTATTTTTATTTTTTCGGTGCCGACCAAGTGACCCAATGCGTAGCTGAGCGACTGACAATTGGATAAAATCCATGATGACTCGACCTTTTGGATTGCGCGCGGATCCATTAATTCTGAGATGTACATGAGTTTTGTGGCTGAGGATGTATATGAGTTTTGTGGTCGAGGATTGTTACTATACAACTGTAATTTGTATTTTTGTTGCTAAACTAGGGATTTGAACGGGTCGCCGGCTTGGAATGGGTTCATGTTGGTCTAACGCAAAATTTATGATTTTTTGAGTGGATTTTTGTGAAATTTGTATATATAGGTGGGGTTCAAGTAGGGAAGACGACGGATCAAGGCTACATCTAGATCATGTAGGGCCCATTTCTGACTCCCTTATAATTGATATCGGGACAGGAAAACATTTTAAGCTCTTTTGGTCGCTTGAACTTGCTATATATTAAGTCCCTTAAATAATGTATGTGGTTACTTATGGATGCATCCCCTTAATATTATTGTGTTTTCGAAATTACTATTCATTGTAGTTTTATTTGTGAAAATAGAACTCCGGAGTAATTTCTTTTGACTCTTTTACCTCTAAATCGTTTGCCTTAAAAAAATGGGAAATCAAAAAAATAAAAAACTATTTCTAAGAAGAATTATTTTGGGAGTGTTTGGTTTGCTAAAAAAAAGAAGGAAATCAAAGAAATGGAGATGAAATGATGTTAGTTGTCACATTTAGGGCTGTCCATTTTACCCGCTAGCCCGGGCCCGGCCCGGAGCCCGGCCCGACCGGCCCGGG
>NC_033795.1:5999877-6028816 GCF_001876935.1 Asparagus officinalis | reverse complement strand
GCCGGGCCGGCCATAACGGCCATATCGGTCTTTTGACCGTTTTGTTCCCAAAAACGGTCAAAAAACGGCTATTTTGTGAGGTTATTTTGGTCATTTGTCTAGGGGGCTGGTTCTATAAATAGATGGGGGTTTTCATTTGTTTTCTTCACACCAAAAACTCATCTCTTCTCTCTTATACTCTTATACTCTCTCTTATACTCTTATACTCTCTTATTTATACTTTCTAATCCTTTCATTAAATGGCTTCCGGATCTGATTATGAAGAGCAAAACATATCTCTTGATCCTGAAATGAGTCTCCTACTATAAGTCCTCCTACCGAAGTTAATCCCGAATCCGGTGGCGACGAATCTGCACCAAGAGCTCCTAAACGGCCAAGATCCGATGTGTGGAATTTCTACGATAAAATCGACGTCACCAAGGATGAACACGGTAGAATCCTCACCCAGAAGGCTAAGTGTGCTTTGTGCGGCAAGATTTTTCAAGCTCATCATAAGAGCGGCACCAACCACCTCAAACGCCATTTAGATAAACACAACAAAGGCCAGACTCCTCAAGGTGATATCCGACAATCCATGATTTCTCAATCCTCCTCTTCTGGTAGTCTCGGTAGTTGGAATTATGACGCTGCCAGAGCCAGGAAATGCGTAATCAGGTTTATCATTCTTAAAAACCTTCCTTTTAAATTAGTAGAAGATGATGAATTTGAAGATATGTTTAGAGATGGTTTTTATCCTGCATTTAAAAAATTTTCTCGTCAAACCTGTCAACGTGATATTTTAAAATATTATCAGGAGGAACAAGGAAAAATAATTTCTTATTTTAAAAATTTAAACTGTAAATTTTCTTTAACTTCTGATATTTGGACATCTAGAGCACAAACTGGATATTTATGTATCACAGCACACTGGATTGATGAAAATTGGCAAATGTTTAAAAGAGTTGTTTCTTTTATTGCAATAGAAGAGTCACATACTGGTGCTAATGTTGCAAATTTAATAATTGAAGAACTTATGAAATTAGAAATTTCACAAAGAATATTTTCTCTTTCACTAGATAATGCAAGTAATAACAATGTAGCTGTTGATTTTATCAGATCATCTTTATCATTGCCATGTCATGGTGATCTTTTTCATATTAGGTGCATCTGTCATATTTTAAATTTAATTGTTCAAAGTGCATTTACTGAAATTAAACCCATGATAGAAAAGGTTAGAACAGTTGCTTACATGCATAGTGCTTCTGAACAAAGACTTAAAAGATGGAAACAATTTTGTAAAAGAAAAAATGTAAAGCCTAGACTAATTCCAAAAGATGTTGACCATAGGTGGAATTCCACATATGCAATGTTAAGTGTAGCAATAGAATATAAAGACATTATAACTGATTTTATAAACTATTATGCTTCTAGTTCTAGTTCTGGTAGCACTTATGGAATAACTGAAGATGAATGGACAGTTATATGTAATTTAAATGAAATGTTACAAGTTTTTTATGATGCTACCATGTTATTATCTGGCTGTTATTATCCAACCATTACTTTAGCTGCTTTACAAATTTTAAATATTCAAAAAATTTTTGATAAATATCGTTTGGATGCTACTTTTGGACCTATGGTTTTTGAAATGGAGAGCAAATTTAATAAGTATTTTAGGCCTATTCCTCATATTTTTGGTTTGAGGGTTCTTATTGATCCATGCTTGAAGGATATTGGCCTTCGAAGTTTGTTACAGTCATTGTATGGTGGACAGGTTATAGACTTAGATGATGGAACCACCCTGAATGCTACTACTCATCATTTACTTATTAGAAATTATTTTCAAACTTTATATGATGAGTATGCAGCTAGACATGGTGTAGCTGCACAACAGTCTGCAGCTTCGGTTTCTTCGAGCTCATCCCGAGCCCGAGGTAAAAGTGTAAGTTTTGATAGGTATGCAATGGTAGCCGAGCTAACTGGTGGATCTGGACTTGGATCGTCATCATCGGAGGTTTCTGAAATAGATGAATATTTTTCTGCTTCTTTAGTTAGATGTCAAGGAAATGCTTTAGATATTTTGCAATGGTGGAAAGTATATGGATCAGTTTCATATCCTATACTTTCCACCATGGTTCGTGACTTACTAACAGTGCAGGTTTCGACGGTAGCTTCGGAATCCGCCTTCAGCACAGCAGGTCGTTTGATCGACGATCACAGGACATGCTTGGATCCATATACTGTACAAGCGGTGATGTGCCTACAAGATTGGTGGAGGTACGAGAAGCGAACGCAAGGCATCGATCGGATGGCTGGAATTGAAGATAAATTTGAAGAATTGGGACTAGCAGATAGATATAAAGAATAGATTGTAGTTTTTATATCTTAGCTTAAAATTTGTAAAGAATTATTTTAGAAATAATTACAAATGATAGTGATATAGGTGAGTACGTGCCAACCTAGTTGGGATTTACTTATCTATTGTGATGCGATTAATTCCAAAATAAATTTGTACTTGTAATTTGTAACTGATTTATCAATTATTAATAAAGAATTTGTTTTTATTATTTTTTATTTATAATTTATGTCATTTTAAGTAATTAATAAAATTATTGTTTTTATTATTTTTCATAATTTTTTTATAATTTAAAATTTAAATAAAATTGAAAAAATTTGGGAAAAAAATAAAATCAATCGGGCTAGCTCGGAACCCGGCCCGGTCGGGCCCGGGCTCGGGCCCGGATCCGGCCCGGTGTACCCAGGTCCGGGTCTGGGTCCCGGTTTTGCCCGGCCCGGGCCCGGATTTTCGGGCCGGTCTATTCCTCTATACAAATAGGAGAACTCAATATTTACTATTCATACTATAGTAATGATACAGTACCATTTACTGTAGCGTTATTACTGTGGCATTCAAGGGACGAGTTACTGTGGTATTTTTTTTTGAAAAGAATTTGCATTTTAAAAAATCAATGTAGCAGAACGGGATACTGTAGCAATCAAAAAATATTGTAGCATTTAAAACCGGGATTACTGTAGCGGGGAAAAATAGATATGTCGTGCTTCGTATGGTGTTCACACTAGTATTAAGGAATTTGTGGATCTTGACTAGATGCTAACTCTTATAAATAATTACTCAATTAGTAGTGCTCGTCATCCAAATCTATTTTGCTATTGTCTTAATGAAAAAAAATAACGTAGTATTTTCTACAATGTTCTATAGGATGAAAATTAGCCGACTATAAAAAGTTTAGATAAAAGTTTTTTTTTGTGATTGATCTATAGACTATAGGGTGCATGTGAGAAGTACCACCACAGTTGCTTTTGAATATGAAAGAAGATAAATAACGTTGGAATTTCATCTTCCGTTATAAGTAATCACCTTATTTGCCATCAATAAATAAATAAATAAATAAATAATCACCTTATTTAACTGTGGTGAGTCTGGTGACCGTAGGCGAAACATGGGGCGATGCGATGGCGACCGTTTATTTTGTATTCGCAATGGGTCCCCAGCAAAAAGTCAAATTTTTGTTTGGTTCATTCTTAAAAATAAGAAATGAAATGAGATGAGATGAGTTGTCATTGTATTATTGGGTGGTGTGACTGTTTTCGAGGAAAGTTGCCTTCATCATTGATTTCATTAAACTTTAGTCGTTACAAATGAATTCAAATAACAAAAATAAAAAAATTACAACTTTCTTGAAAATAAACACAAGATCCGTTCGTCGTTTCTTGCTTGCGTGGGTCTTTGGCCTGTGACGGGGATGTCGATATTCGTGGACTGCCTGGCAATCAGATCTGATCCAACAAAATCGGGCAGAGCTTCGTCGATCCGCGAGGAGATCTAGAAGCTTGAAGCGCCAATCTCGGCTAAAACGAGATATTTGCTCTTCTTAGGATTACCGGCGAAGGGTAATGCTAAGGAACGGACACGGGTGATGAAGACCTCTCTTGTGTTGAAGCGCTCGACCACTCTTCACTGCAGCAGGGCTTCGCCAACTCTCCAAAAATCCAGATCCCCAAAAAGTGAGGCCTAAGGCTCCTATTTATAGGCAAGAGGGGGTACAGGGCGTCGGGACACCCCTGGGGTGTTTCGACTTTCCCGAGACACCCCGGGTGTCCCAGTTCAGCCTGAGACGCTCCGTTGCGTACGTTTGATTGTTTCTGTCGTAAATTCTTCGTCCGAACTCGGATTTGAGTGATTCCAAGTGAGTTGGAAGCTTGACGAAGAGTTCCATCCGCTCCGATGGTTGGATTATCTGTAGAGTGACCGAGATATGAAGGACATTGTTCTTTTTGTGAACCTCGCCGGGTTCCCGATTGGCCCGTGCCTTCGTTATTCCGAAGTTCTATCAGCTCACGTAGTTCGTCGATTCACTTCAATCGTTCATCGACGTCAATCGAACTCCTGTGGATCGGATAGTGACGTGTTGTCATTGTATTATTGGGTGATGTGATCCAAGATTAGAAAAGTGTTTTCACAACTTTTTGGGATAAAAAACAAAGAAATGAAATGTTAATGAGATGAGGTGAATTGTTATAATATTTTATTGGATGATATGAGTGATTTGAAATGATGAGAAGATATGAGTTGAGTGATGTTTGGATGAAAATAATATTTTATTAGATGTGATGGAAGAGTTGTTAGATGAAAATAATATTTTATTAGATGTGATGGATGAGTGGTTAGATGAAAATAATATTTTATTAGATGATGTGGATGAGTCGTTGGATGAAAATAATATTTTATTGGATGTTGTAGGTGAGTTTTAGGGATGAAAATGGAGGAAATAGTACTTTTTGAGATTTTCGTCTTTTCCATTTCCATTTCTTGGTTTTTAGGAAATAACCGAACAGACCCTAAAGAAACACAAAAGCCATTTGCTAATGTGTATGTTAAGCACTAACCCAGTTATGACTAGTCAATTCAACGGAGAAAAAAAAAGACTTAATTGATGTGACTCACAGAATTCGAGTAACTAAAGCTTCAAATATGTGTGAAACTAATATCAAACTATGTATGATTTAATTGACCCATACCTGAAAAATCATTTTAAAGCTTTGAGGGTACGTAGGTATATGAAAATGAATGCCATTTCTTTGTAATATTTCACGTATTAAAGTTATTGAGTCGTTACCACGATACATATATGCTTTTGCACAAGATCTATTATACAATTTATTGATGACATAGATTGATATTAAACTTCAAACACCTTTTTATTCCAAATCAAAGTTTCAAACTTGCCTTCATGCATGCATTCTTCATGAACTGACTATCTCTGTCACGTCGTGCTGACTTAGGGTTTCAGATCATCGTACGTTGATGTAGGCGTCAAAAAATGCTGAAAGATATCCAAATACAGCTCAAGAGGAAATCATCCAAAAAGGCAAAAGAACACAAGTATAGACTGTCTCACAGGCGAGACAGTCTTTACTGTCTCACCTGGCGAGACAGTCTTTACTGTCTCGCCCGGCGAGACAGACTTTTACTGTCTCGCCCAGGCGAGACAGTTTTCACTGTCTCGCCCCCGCGAGACAGTTTTCACTGTCTCGCCCCGGGGAGACAGTATTTACTGTCTCGCCGTGCGAGACAGAATTTACTGTCTCGCACACGAGACAGTTATCAGTGGTTCAAGAAACTGTTTTGCAACCGTCGACAGGTGGCCACCAACTGTTCAAGAACGTGGGAAACGTCGTGGGCGAGAATCAAGTAAATAACTGCCAGAATAACGGAGTTTGAAACGTGGGAAAGCAGTTACATCGAAAACTGCCAGAAATGTTGACAGTATTTTACTGTCTCGCTGGGCGAGACAGAAAATTTACTGTCTCGCTGGGCGAGACAGCAAACACTGTCTCGGCCAGCGAGACAGCAAACACTGTCTCGCCCGCCGAGACAGCAAATGCTGTCTCGCGAGCACTGTTCATCCAGAGGGTTATAAATACCCCCCGAAGGCCATTTTCATTGGGGCGGACAGCAGAGATCCAAGGCTGATCATTTTTGAGCACTTCAAAGCAATCCAGAGCAGAGAGAGAGCAGAGGTGCTGATCTTACGGCCAATCCTTGATAATCAGGCTTTGACTTGATTTCAAGAAGAACGACTATCTTACATCGATAAGATATCGTTTCAATTTCTCACTTCGATAAATTGAACGATCAAACCTTTAAACAGTTAGGATCGTCTCAAATTCCCATCTTGGTCAAACCTTTAAACAGTTAGGACCAAAGCCAAAATCCCCTCTCGATTCGTTCCATGAACGAGAGGTCCACAAATTGAACGATCAAACCTTTAAACAGTTAGGATCGTCTCAAATTCCCATCTTGGTCAAACCTTTAAACAGTTAGGACCAAAGCCAAAATCCCCTCTCGATTCGTTCCATGAACGAGAGGTCCACAAATTGAACGATCAAACCTTTAAACAGTTAGGATCGTCTCAAATTCCCATCTTGGTCAAACCTTTAAACAGTTAGGACCAAAGCCAAAATCCCCTCTCGATTCGTTCCATGAACGAGAGGTCCACAAATTGAACGATCAAACCTTTAAACAGTTAGGATCGTCTCAAATTCCCATCTTGGTCAAACCTTTAAACAGTTAGGACCAAAGCCAAAATCCCCTCTCGATTCGTTCCATGAACGAGAGGTCCACAAATTGAACGATCAAACCTTTAAACAGTTAGGATCGTCTCAAATTCCCATCTTGGTCAAACCTTTAAACAGTTAGGACCAAAGCCAAAATCCCCTCTCGATTCGTTCCATGAACGAGAGGTCCACAAATTGAACGATCAAACCTTTAAACAGTTAGGATCGTCTCAAATTCCCATCTTGGTCAAACCTTTAAACAGTTAGGACCAAAGCCAAAATCCCCTCTCGATTCGTTCCATGAACGAGAGGTCCACAAATTGAACGATCAAACCTTTAAACAGTTAGGATCGTCTCAAATTCCCATCTTGGTCAAACCTTTAAACAGTTAGGACCAAAGCCAAAATCCCCTCTCGATTCGTTCCATGAACGAGAGGTCCACAAATTGAACGATCAAACCTTTAAACAGTTAGGATCGTCTCAAATTCCCATCTTGGTCAAACCTTTAAACAGTTAGGACCAAAGCCAAAATCCCCTCTCGATTCGTTCCATGAACGAGAGGTCCACAAATTGAACGATCAAACCTTTAAACAGTTAGGATCGTCTCAAATTCCCATCTTGGTCAAACCTTTAAACAGTTAGGACCAAAGCCAAAATCCCCTCTCGATTCGTTCCATGAACGAGAGGTCCACAAATTGAACGATCAAACCTTTAAACAGTTAGGATCGTCTCAAATTCCCATCTTGGTCAAACCTTTAAACAGTTAGGACCAAAGCCAAAATCCCCTCTCGATTCGTTCCATGAACGAGAGGTCCACAAATTGAACGATCAAACCTTTAAACAGTTAGGATCGTCTCAAATTCCCATCTTGGTCAAACCTTTAAACAGTTAGGACCAAAGCCAAAATCCCCTCTCGATTCGTTCCATGAACGAGAGGTCCACAAATTGAACGATCAAACCTTTAAACAGTTAGGATCGTCTCAAATTCCCATCTTGGTCAAACCTTTAAACAGTTAGGACCAAAGCCAAAATCCCCTCTCGATTCGTTCCATGAACGAGAGGTCCACAAATTGAACGATCAAACCTTTAAACAGTTAGGATCGTCTCAAATTCCCATCTTGGTCAAACCTTTAAACAGTTAGGACCAAAGCCAAAATCCCCTCTCGATTCGTTCCATGAACGAGAGGTCCACAAATTGAACGATCAAACCTTTAAACAGTTAGGATCGTCTCAAATTCCCATCTTGGTCAAACCTTTAAACAGTTAGGACCAAAGCCAAAATCCCCTCTCGATTCGTTCCATGAACGAGAGGTCCACAAATTGAACGATCAAACCTTTAAACAGTTAGGATCGTCTCAAATTCCCATCTTGGTCAAACCTTTAAACAGTTAGGACCAAAGCCAAAATCCCCTCTCGATTCGTTCCATGAACGAGAGGTCCACAAATTGAACGATCAAACCTTTAAACAGTTAGGATCGTCTCAAATTCCCATCTTGGTCAAACCTTTAAACAGTTAGGACCAAAGCCAAAATCCCCTCTCGATTCGTTCCATGAACGAGAGGTCCACAAATTGAACGATCAAACCTTTAAACAGTTAGGATCGTCTCAAATTCCCATCTTGGTCAAACCTTTAAACAGTTAGGACCAAAGCCAAAATCCCCTCTCGATTCGTTCCATGAACGAGAGGTCCACAAATTGAACGATCAAACCTTTAAACAGTTAGGATCGTCTCAAATTCCCATCTTGGTCAAACCTTTAAACAGTTAGGACCAAAGCCAAAATCCCCTCTCGATTCGTTCCATGAACGAGAGGTCCACAAATTGAACGATCAAACCTTTAAACAGTTAGGATCGTCTCAAATTCCCATCTTGGTCAAACCTTTAAACAGTTAGGACCAAAGCCAAAATCCCCTCTCGATTCGTTCCATGAACGAGAGGTCCACAAATTGAACGATCAAACCTTTAAACAGTTAGGATCGTCTCAAATTCCCATCTTGGTCAAACCTTTAAACAGTTAGGACCAAAGCCAAAATCCCCTCTCGATTCGTTCCATGAACGAGAGGTCCACAAATTGAACGATCAAACCTTTAAACAGTTAGGATCGTCTCAAATTCCCATCTTGGTCAAACCTTTAAACAGTTAGGACCAAAGCCAAAATCCCCTCTCGATTCGTTCCATGAACGAGAGGTCCACAAATTGAACGATCAAACCTTTAAACAGTTAGGATCGTCTCAAATTCCCATCTTGGTCAAACCTTTAAACAGTTAGGACCAAAGCCAAAATCCCCTCTCGATTCGTTCCATGAACGAGAGGTCCACAAATTGAACGATCAAACCTTTAAACAGTTAGGATCGTCTCAAATTCCCATCTTGGTCAAACCTTTAAACAGTTAGGACCAAAGCCAAAATCCCCTCTCGATTCGTTCCATGAACGAGAGGTCCACAAATTGAACGATCAAACCTTTAAACAGTTAGGATCGTCTCAAATTCCCATCTTGGTCAAACCTTTAAACAGTTAGGACCAAAGCCAAAATCCCCTCTCGATTCGTTCCATGAACGAGAGGTCCACAAATTGAACGATCAAACCTTTAAACAGTTAGGATCGTCTCAAATTCCCATCTTGGTCAAACCTTTAAACAGTTAGGACCAAAGCCAAAATCCCCTCTCGATTCGTTCCATGAACGAGAGGTCCACAAATTGAACGATCAAACCTTTAAACAGTTAGGATCGTCTCAAATTCCCATCTTGGTCAAACCTTTAAACAGTTAGGACCAAAGCCAAAATCCCCTCTCGATTCGTTCCATGAACGAGAGGTCCACAAATTGAACGATCAAACCTTTAAACAGTTAGGATCGTCTCAAATTCCCATCTTGGTCAAACCTTTAAACAGTTAGGACCAAAGCCAAAATCCCCTCTCGATTCGTTCCATGAACGAGAGGTCCACAAATTGAACGATCAAACCTTTAAACAGTTAGGATCGTCTCAAATTCCCATCTTGGTCAAACCTTTAAACAGTTAGGACCAAAGCCAAAATCCCCTCTCGATTCGTTCCATGAACGAGAGGTCCACAAATTGAACGATCAAACCTTTAAACAGTTAGGATCGTCTCAAATTCCCATCTTGGTCAAACCTTTAAACAGTTAGGACCAAAGCCAAAATCCCCTCTCGATTCGTTCCATGAACGAGAGGTCCACAAATTGAACGATCAAACCTTTAAACAGTTAGGATCGTCTCAAATTCCCATCTTGGTCAAACCTTTAAACAGTTAGGACCAAAGCCAAAATCCCCTCTCGATTCGTTCCATGAACGAGAGGTCCACAAATTGAACGATCAAACCTTTAAACAGTTAGGATCGTCTCAAATTCCCATCTTGGTCAAACCTTTAAACAGTTAGGACCAAAGCCAAAATCCCCTCTCGATTCGTTCCATGAACGAGAGGTCCACAAATTGAACGATCAAACCTTTAAACAGTTAGGATCGTCTCAAATTCCCATCTTGGTCAAACCTTTAAACAGTTAGGACCAAAGCCAAAATCCCCTCTCGATTCGTTCCATGAACGAGAGGTCCACAAATTGAACGATCAAACCTTTAAACAGTTAGGATCGTCTCAAATTCCCATCTTGGTCAAACCTTTAAACAGTTAGGACCAAAGCCAAAATCCCCTCTCGATTCGTTCCATGAACGAGAGGTCCACAAATTGAACGATCAAACCTTTAAACAGTTAGGATCGTCTCAAATTCCCATCTTGGTCAAACCTTTAAACAGTTAGGACCAAAGCCAAAATCCCCTCTCGATTCGTTCCATGAACGAGAGGTCCACAAATTGAACGATCAAACCTTTAAACAGTTAGGATCGTCTCAAATTCCCATCTTGGTCAAACCTTTAAACAGTTAGGACCAAAGCCAAAATCCCCTCTCGATTCTTTCCATGAACGAGAGGTCCACTCAAAATGATCGATCAAACCTTTAAATAGTTAGGATCGTCTCGAATTCTTATTTGGTCAAACCTTTAAACAGTTAGGACCAAAGCCAAAATCCCCTCTCGATTCGTTCCATGAACGAGAGGTCCACAAATTGAACGATCAAACCTTTAAACAGTTAGGATCGTCTCAAATTCCCATCTTGGTCAAACCTTTAAACAGTTAGGACCAAAGCTAAAATCCCCTCTCGATTCGTTTCATGAACGAGAGGTCCACAAATTGAACGATCAAACCTTTAAACAGTTAGGATCGTCTCAAATTCCCATTTGGTCAAACCTTTAAACAGTTAGGACCAAAGCCAAAATCCCCTCTTGATTCCTTCCATGAACAAGAGGTCCACCTTCGATTTGCGCAATCAAACCTATAAAAGTTAGAATTGTTTCCAATCTCAATTGATCAAACCTTATTCAGATTCTCTGAATAGAAATCCCAATTTAAATTTCCTTTGTACCAGGAGATAGAATATAAAATTCTTCCTCTCCGATTCCGGGTTTATCTCTACCAACAAACAAGAGACCAGGAGATAGAATATAAAATTCTTCTCCATCATCGGGTTTATCTCTACCAACAAACAAGAGACCAGGAGATAGAATATAAAATTCTTCCTCTCCGATTCTGGGTTCATCTCTACCAACAAAAAAGAGACCTGAATACTCCAATAGGTACACGAGTCTAAACTGTTTTCCTACCCTCAACAGGAAGTTTCTGGAGAATATCAGTTAAAATATTCTTAAGAATAACCTGACTACCCCCAAACGGGTATATGCAGTATCAACTTGATGACAAGAGCTGATTTCACAAGTACAAGTTCCAGCTTTAATTCAAGATCTCGACAACGGTCAAGCGATAAACGCGACGCCGGAAGAATCTTAGCTATTCTACAAAGTACTGAATAGATTGAGAGACAAAAGAGGTCAAGAGTTGAAGCCATCTACGGGTTCCTCTATATAATCTACTCAACCAAGCATTGAAGGGATTGTAAGCAAGACTTATCTTATCCAAAGTATCCCAGAACTCCTCTATAAAAGATTGAGTTTGGAATACTTTGGAGGGGGTATCTGTAGGCGTCAAAAAATGCTGAAAGATATCCAAATACAGCTCAAGAGGAAATCATCCAAAAAGGCAAAAGAACACAAGTATAGACTGTCTCACAGGCGAGACAGTCTTTACTGTCTCACCTGGCGAGACTCGCACGCGAGACAGACTTGACTGTCTCGCCGTGCGAGACAGTCTTTACTGTCTCGCCGCGCGAGACAGTCTTTACTGTCTCGCGGGCGAGACAGATTTTTACTGTCTCGCCCAAGCGAGATAGTCTTTGCTGTCTCGCCCACGCGAGACAGTCTTTGCTGTCTCGCCGTGCGAGACAGAATTTACTGTCTCGCACGTGAGACAGCTTTCAGATGGTCAAAACTACCTTTGTAACTGCCCTACACGTGGCCACTAACTGTTCAAGAACGTGGGAAACGTCGTGGGCGAGAATCAAGTAAATAACTGCCAGAATAACGGAGTTTGAAACGTGGGAAAGCAGTTACATCGAAAACTGCCAGAAATGTTGACAGTATTTTACTGTCTCGCTGGGCGAGACAGAAAATTTACTGTCTCGCCGGGCGAGGCGAGACAGCAAACACTGTCTCGCCCGCCGAGACAGCAAATGCTGTCTCGCGAGCACTGTTCATCCAGAGGGTTATAAATACCCCCCGAAGGCCATTTTCATTGGGGCGGACAGCAGAGATCCAAGGCTGATCATTTTTGAGCACTTCAAAGCAATCCAGAGCAGAGAGAGAGCAGAGGTGCTGATCTTACGGCCAATCCTTGATAATCAGGCTTTGACTTGATTTCAAGAAGAACGACTATCTTACATCGATAAGATATCGTTTCAATTTCTCACTTCGATAAACGAAGTCAGAATCATAAACCTCTCACGGTTCAATCAGAATCTGTGACTTGGTGGTCCACGAGTCAAAGCGCTCCCGGCACAGGCAAAGATCCCACGAAAGCAGTGATCCAAACAACGATCCTGCGTTTATTTTCTCAAGAGTTGTAATTTTCTTTTTGTTGTGTAAAAGAGTCTTATAAAAAGGCTGTTTTCTTTGAATTTATTGTAATCGACCGAAGATATAATGAATTCGACAACAAATTCGACTTTTGGCGAAAACAGTTGACTTTTTGTCGCAACGCGTTGACTGGCGTTGACCTAAGGTTACGTGTTGATTAGCATCGACCCTAGGGTTTCGAATCGTCGAACGTTGACTCGTGTGGATTTCGAATCCTCGAACGTTGACTTTTGTTGCAACGCGTTGACTAGCGTCGACCTAGGGTTACGCGTTGACCGGCGTTGACCTTAGGGTTTCGAATCGTCAAACGTTGACTTTGGTCGCAACGCGTTGACTGGCGTTGACCTAGGGTTACGCGGTGACCGACGTTGACCCTAGGGTTTCGAGCGTCGAACGTTGACTCGTGTGGATTTCGAATCCTCGAACGTTGACTTTTGTTGCAACGCGTTGACTGGAGTATACACAGTTTAAGCTCTTAAGGTATTGGAGCACAGCGGTCCCAAGTGTCAGAGTTGCAGGACCAACTATGAAAGTTGATTCCTCTGCACGTGTGGATCTTATCCCTAAGTTATTGGATGTTCGAGTCACGAGACCAACTGACGGAGCTGATGCGTCAAGACTAGTATTTATAGAATTTTTGGCAAATTCTCAGCCATTAACGGGTTTGATGAGCCTTTACCGACTACCGTTTGAGTCGGGCTAGCATGCAGATTGTTTAGCTCCATTTCTGCACATAACGTTGTGCTAAAAGAGTTAACTCTTTTAGTGCTACGACATTGAATACGTAGACTTCGTCTTTCTCACGGGAATAGACTACCCGGCAACGCGTGTTAGGCGCTGACTTATCCTTACTTAGGATTCAGGATAAAAATCCCCAGACTCGGATTCTGGTGTCTTCTTCAATCGGTAAAAGACTAAACCGGCAACGCGTGTTAGGCGTTGACTCATCCCTCCTTAGGCTTCGGGATGAAATTCCCCAGACTGGAATTCCGGTGTCTTCTTCAATCGGTGAAAGACTAAACCGGAAACGCGTGTTAGGCATTGACTCATCCCTTCTTAGGCTTCGGGATGAAATTCCCCAGACTGGAATTCTGGTGTCTTCTTCAATCGGTAAAAGACTAAACCGACAACGCGTGTTAGGCGTTGACTCATCCCTCCTTAGGCTTCGGGATGAAATTCCCCAGACTGGATTTTTGGCAAACCCCCAGCCATCAACGGGTTTGGTGTGCCTTTACCGATTACCGTTTGAATCGGGCTAGCATGTGAATTATTAAAACCCGTTTCACATGTAACGTTGTGCTAAGAGAATTGCTTCTCTTAGACTTAATGCTATGATTTTGAATACATAGACTTCGCCCTTGTTACGGGAATAGACTACCCTGCAACACGTATTAGGTGTTGACTCATCCCTACTTAGGCTTCAGGATAAAATTCCCCAAGTTTAGACCTTGGTGTCTTTTTCAATCGGTGAAAGACTAAACCGGCAACGCGTGTTAGGCGTAGGCTTATCTCTATTTAGGAGTTGAGATAAAATTCCCCGTGCACAAAGTGCACGGATTGGAAGTTGGGAATTGTGTCTTTTCTCAGGGTAAAGACAGACTGGAAAATGGAAGAGGAAGAATTTTATATTCTATCTCCCGGTGCTGAAGAGGAAGAATTTTATATTCTATCTACAGCTGGAAAGGAAACTCGAGGTGGGATCTCCACCCCCAGAATCCGGAAGGATGAAACTAAGAGTGGGATCTCCACTCCGAGAATCGTAACAATTCGGATAACCCTAACTGTCGGAAGGTTTGATTACCCGATTTGGAAGTGGACCTCTCGTTCATTGGGGGAATCGAGAGGAGATTTTGGCTGTGGCCCTAACTGTATGAATGTTTGACCAAGCAGGAGTTTGAGACGACCTAACTGTCGGAAGGTTTGATCGCTCGATTTGAAGGTGGACCTCTCGTTCATTGGAGGAATCGAGAGGGGATTTTGGCTTTGGCCCTAACTTTTACAGGTTTGACCAGAAAACACAGAAAGTGGAATACGGGTAGCAAAGAAAATGCCAACTCGTATTATCACTCAAGAGGAGGCTTTAATGCTAGGACCTAGCACGTTAAGTCTGAGAAATGCCAACAATGGGCAAATGGAAACGTTGGTGGATCCACTGTCGTTTAATTTGATCAGCGGATGGTTTGGTGAGGAAAAATTAACCTATCAGAGGATTGGATCTCATCTCACAAAAACGACTCATAAGAGTTAGAGAATGAGAAGAGACATTCCGGCCTTCTGAGTTCGAACGTGAATTTCTTATTCACCAATTCCACAATGATTGGGTTATCCCTAAGAATACCCATGTGGTATTCTTTCGGGAACTTCCCGATGCATTGGATAATCCACCCCCAGTTTCTCTCTTGGAACTGGGTTTGACTTGGTTGTCCGACCGGGTTATCCTTAAGAATATTAGCGTAATATCCTCCAGGAACTTCCCGTCAATGGTAGGAAAAGCAGTTTATACTTGTATACTCTTCGGAGTATTGAGAAGCAGTTTATACTCGTATACTTTTTGGAGTGTTGAGAAGCAGTTTATACTCGTATACTCTTCGGAGTGTTGAGAAGCAGTTTATACTCGTATACTCTTCGGAGTGTTGAGAAGCAGTTTATACTCGTATACTCTTCGGAGGATTGAGAAGCAGTTTATACTCGTATACTCTTCGGAGTGTTGAGAAGCAGTTTATACTCGTATACTCTGTCGGAGTCTTGCCGTTCTCAAATGGCTTACCCTAGCGTTATAACGCCGGCTTCAATCAGGATTTGGATGCTGTTCTTTAAAGTAAAGCACGCCTTGGTGGGATGAAGGATCCTCCTGTGATATGCGCAGTACTTCGGATCCGCAGTATTGTCAGCTTCCTCCTGATTGACGATAGGTGGTAGCTTGATCTTGTTGTTTTCAAGGAGGGATTCGAAGATGACTGGAATGTCTTCGTCCTTGAAGGAATACTCTTTTTGGAGTTTTGGTTCCGAAGTCTTTTGCTGCCTTCGGGATTGCTGTTGTGACCTTGATTGTTGAGGCGTCTTTTGTTGCCGCTGTTGTGGTTGCGCTTGCACCTCGAATGTTTGATTCGCGTCCACAGCATTCGCATGTGCTTTTCCCTTACCCTTAGGGACAAAGTTCTGTTGCGGAGCGTTATTTGCTATTTGGCCCCTTTCTGCCTTCTTCCTCTTAAGGAAGGTCTTTGGTGGCGCCATTCCCATAGCTTCGAGGATGTCCAATGAAAGATTGTTATGACAGGTCTCGAGGATGAAATCTTCGCTGACCGGATCCCTGCAATTCATTGCTTTATTTCGGAACCTCTTCACGAAATTTTTGACCGTTTCACCATTCTTCTGTTTCTCATCAAATAGTGTGCCGATTGAAATCTCGGTATCGTCGTCGAAGAAGTTTGTCAGAAACATGTCCTCCATGTCATCCCAACTGCTAATACTCCCTGGCTTGAGGCGACGATACCAATCGAAGGCTGCTCCGCGAAGAGTGCCGACGAATGACCGTATCATTAAGGGTTCATTCCCGGAGATTATTCCTAAGTGAGACTTAAAATATATTAAGTGTTGGGTAGGGGAACCCTTTCCATCAAACGGCGTAAAGTTGATTAAATTGAACTTTGCCGGATATGGAATTGATTCCCACTCCCTTGGGTATGGACATGGTATGCCGGACCTCTTCACTTCTTGAGCATTCATCAACGCGTTGATTTTGCTCTCCAAGTCCTTCATCTTCTTATCTTCACTCGTATCTGTCTTCGAGTGGCTTCGGGGAGAGGTAACGTGGTCCTCTTTTGCATTATCATCCACGGGACCGCTTCCATTGTCGTTGTTGACAGGAGGGATATTTATGTTGACATTATCCTCTTCCCGTTCATTCTCCTCTTGATTCGGATTATTGCGACGACTGGGTTCTCCTTGGTGAGTTGTCAGTGCCGCGATTTGCTGGTCATGCATCTCTCTCATCTGCTGCATGGCCATCTCCATCTCGAACTTGAAACTTTCCTTCTACTTAGTCAGGGCATCTTCAAGCATCTTGGTTACTTGCTCGGCGCTGATCATGAATGACTCGTAGGGTTGTTGTCCCGCACTAGACGCCGTGTCATCGGATGCTATAGCCGAGTAGGAGTCTGAATCAGCATCTGACGCCTCCTCTTCCGAAGAAAGTCCCTTTTGCATCATTTGGTAGTTCTTCCGCCTATTGATCCCTGACCGCAATCGAGTCATGCGCTGGGATGCTTCGGCAAGTTGATCTGAGCTAGAGGGTCGTGTCGATTTGCCTCTGCCGGTCATATTAACAGACACTTCTAGGAATTCATCCTCTTGGCGAACGAACTTCTTCCCACGGAGACTCTCTTTGGGGTTTTAGAACAGCAGCATTCTGACAACACCGCCCTGATGATGTTGGCACACGGACAGTGAGGTTCCGTGTCTTGAGCATCTCTCTTTCGAGACTTACTCGCACCCCCAGCTCTATAGTACAACTCATCAGTTTGATAACTGGAGCAACCCATAGAATGTTGGCATGACTTCCCAGGTATAACACAATCATCATCAGACGAATGTGTTTCCCTCCGGGGATATGACGCTTTGTTAGCGTTTTCAAAAGTCGCTCGTTCAAGTCTACGCTTTTGCGAGCGTAAAAACTTAACGGGCTCCTGAACTTCGACACGCAACCCAATGCGGTCAGTAACATGGGCTTTCCCTTTGTTATCTTTTTTGGAGGGATTAACATGACCCCCAGTCTGGTTCGTCATTTGGGGACCTTTCAACGGACCCAATCGCTCCTTGACAGGTGCTTTACCTCGGTTCTCCGGTAAGGGACCGAGGCGACCTTTCAAAGGAACCCTGGATCCTGAAGGATCCATGTTCTTACCTGACTCCGCCGGAGGTGCGGGGGCAAGGGGGACAGGATCTGATGAAGGTTGGACGGCAATTCCGTCCACTCTCGTCTTAGACGCCGGCTTTGTCTTTAGCACCCACACCTGCTTGTGTTTTGACGGATGCTTGACCGTCTCCTCTTTCTGCATCTCTTCCGCTTTCTGCAGAAGGACTCGGGCATGCGCAAGCAATGCGCGACGCTTCTTGATTCTCTCTTCGAGGGTTGAGCGAGTCCTCGTGACACGAACCCATTCGTTCGTTTCTGCCTTGGAGGAGGAGTTGGTTATGCGCCGTTGTTGCTCTTGGCGCTGTCTGGACTTTAGATCTTCATTGTAGCGGATCCCGTCCATCGATTCTGCAGCTTTGGCCAGTTGTCGTGCAAGGCCTTGGAGCCGTCTTTGGCGCGCCCTCTTCGACGGAGCCGGAGCAACTTCAGCAGTCGCCTTTGTGGCGGGAGGGAGATCTGGATCTGCAGCCTCGACCTCTTTGGATGCTGCCGGGATGTCACGGGGCACGGGTGCAGCAGCGGCGATGGGATCTTGGATCTTTGAGCCGAAGGTCCCGCGAACATTTCTGGAAGAGGATGCCTTCATGCGCCTGTTCGGAGAGGCGGATCTGGAGGAGGAGGAAGAGAGGTACTCTTCAAACTTCTGTTGATCGAACTCGTATTCGATCTCTTCGTTCACCCGGATCTTGAATGCCGGTTGCGTCACGACATCCTCGGCAGCGAGGCTGTTGGCTCCCACTGTGGTCGCCAGCTTGTTTTCGAGGAAAGTTGCCTTCATCATTGATTTCATTAAACTTTAGTCGTTACAAATGAATTCAAATAACGAAAATAAAAAAATTACAACTTTCTTGAAAATAAACACAAGATCCGTTCGTCGTTTCTTGCTTGCGTGGGTCTTTGGCCTGTGACAGGGACGTCGATATCCGTGGACTGCCTGGCAATCAGATCTGATCCAACAAAATTGGGCAGAGCTTCGTCGATCCGCGAGGAGATCTAGAAGCTTGAAGCGCCTATCTCGGCTAAAACGAGATATTTGCTCTTCTTAGGATTACTGGCGAAGGGTAATGCTAAGGAACGGACACGGGTGATAAAGACCTCTCTTGCGTTGAAGCGCTCGACCACTCTTCACTGCAGCAGGGCTTCGCCAACTCTCCAAAAATCCAGATTTTCAAAAAGTGAGGCCTAAGGCTCCTATTTATAGGCAAGAGGGGGTACAGGGCGTCGGGACACCCCTGGGGTGTTTCGACTTTCCCGAGACTCCCCAATCCAGATCCTCCAAAAGTGAGGCCTAAGGTTCCTATTTATAGGCATGAGGGCACATAGGGCGTTGGGACACCCCTGGGGTGTTTCGACTTTCCCGAGACACCCCGGGTGTCCCAGTTCAGCCTGAGACGCTCCGTTGCGTATGTTTGATTGTTTCCGCCGTAAATTCTTCGTCCGAACTCGGATTTGAGTGATTCCAAGTGCGTTGGAAGCTTGACGAAGAGTTCCATCCGTTCCGATGGTTGGATTATCTATAGAGTGACCGAGATATGAAGGGCATTGTTCTTTTTGTGAACCTCGCCGGGTTCCCGATTGGCCCGTGCCTTCGTTATTCCGAAGTTCTATCAGCTCACGTAGTTCGTCGATTCACTTCAATCGTTCATCGACGTCAATCGAACTCCTGTGGATCGGATAGTGACGTTCATCGTTGCTCTCTAATACTGAACTGTTCGTGGAGACCTATAGGCAATTTTCGATGCCTACAGTGACCCACACTTAAGAAAAGTGTTTTCACAACTTTTTGGGATAAAAAACAAAGAAATGAAATGTTAATGAGATGAGGTGAATTGTTATAATATTTTATTGGATGATATGAGTGATTTGAAATGATGAGAAGATATGAGTTGAGTGATGTTTGGATGAAAATAATATTTTATTAGATGTGATGGATGAGTGGTTAGATGAAAATAATATTTTATTAGATGATGTGGATGAGTCGTTGGATGAAAATAATATTTTATTGGATGTTGTAGGTGAGTTTTAGGGATGAAAATGGAGGAAATAGTACTTTTTGAGATTTTCGTCTTTTCCATTTCCATTTCTTGGTTTTTAGGAAATAACCGAACAGACCCTAAAGAAACACAAAAGCCATTTGCTAATGTGTATGTTAAGCACTAACCCAGTTATGACTAGTCAATTCAACGGAGAAAAAAAAAGACTTAATTGATGTGACTCACAGAATTCGAGTAACTAAAGCTTCAAATATGTGTGAAACTAATATCAAACTATGTATGATTTAATTGACCCATACCTGAAAAATCATTTTAAAGCTTTGAGGGTACGTAGGTATATGAAAATGAATGCCATTTCTTTGTAATATTTCACGTATTAAAGTTATTGAGTCGTTACCACGATACATATATGCTTTTGCACAAGATCTATTATACAATTTATTGATGACATAGATTAATATTAAACTTCAAACACCTTTTTATTCCAAATCAAAGTTTCAAACTTGCCTTCATGCATGCATTCTTCCAAACAAGCATATATGCATGATATAGACCATATATTGCCATAGCTTTATTTGTGACATATATATTAGACACAAAGTGTCGAACTTATTCAAATACATCACCATCTCCTACTTAGTTCAAGGGAGGGAAGTCATAAACCGGCTTCAAATCAGTACGGAACATCCCAAAGTTCTTCCACAATCCCTCCCTCATATCCTCATTAAACATCGCATACACATAAGTCTCAATTTGCCCACCCGGCCTCAACGTAGTCCCATTCTTCGACAAAACATGCTTCGACAAATCCCAAACATACTTCTTCGCATGCCGAACGCTAGCAATCTCCTCATCTCCAGCCGAAGGCCAGCCAGTCTCCCCGACAGCGATCTTAACCTTCTCTCCTCCCTCGATCTTTTGTATAGCCGAGTAAAAAACATCGATGATCGAGAAGAATATGTTCATTGGATCGGTGGAATCAAAGTTGTTGTTAACGTTAGGGTTCTCATGTTTGTTTGAGAGGTAGTAAATGTGAGGGTAGTTTACTATGAAGAGAGGGGAGTTGTGAGATGAGAGGAAATTGATTATTGGTTGCATGTAAATGCCTGATTTTGGAGTGGATTTGAATGAGCCTTGGGTTGCAGAGATGCTGTAGTCGTTGTTGAGCACGCTTGGGTTCACTTCGGTTGTGATCTTGATTTTGTGTTGGAGACCGTGGTTTGTTACTGTGGTGTGCAAGTTGGTCATTGCTTGTAGCACATCCTACAAGTCACCGAAATCCTTGTTAGCAGAAGTTGAAGAAATTAGAAATTTTTATAGAATTATAAAATTAGACATAGACTAGCAATTTGTAACTTATTACCCCTCTAATTTGACTTTTCCACTTGCTAATTTCGCCCAAGGGTTAATATCTATCAAAATTTCACGCAATGTAGAAGTGTCTATTTAAGAATTCCATAAAGCGAGGATGTATTTGTCTTGAATCAAACTATTAGAACAATAAGTTTCAAGACGCGATGTGCGATTAACAAAGAAAAATATACTACATTGTTGTAAGAGTTTAATTATAATTGATTTTCCGACGTAAATTTTCGTCATACATAAATTTCATAGTGTACCTAAAATTTTCGACTCGATTAGTCTTGCTATGAAAATAATAAACAAATAAATTATTCGGATTTTTTTAAATTAGTTAATTAGGTAAATGTTTAAACTGTTTAGTTGTTCATATCTAAATTAAATGGCAATTTTTGTCATTGAAAACATTTCTATACCGACAGCTAGCTAACATCGACACTCTCTACATACATAGAATAATTATTTTCCTCCTTATAAATTAATAAAGATTGTAGAAAAATGAAACTATTCACCTCTGCCGAGTTCTCGTTGATCACGCCGTCATGCCCAACGACAATGTTACGGAACCGCACACGGCCAACGTACGGTTGGATGTTGCTACCGAACCATGACTCAGCCGCTTTAAGATCCGCAGCGACGCCGTGGACCTCGTGATTCGGGATCCCCACGGTGAGCTGAACGTTGGATCCGCTGAGGGCTCGAAAGATCTTGTGATCGGGCGCGTAGATCCTCATCCGTCCGATCTTGTAGATATCGCACAAACGGACGGTTTGCTCAGGTGGTGGGAGGTTGTCGCCCAAGCGACCGTAGCACACTCCAAGATTTTTGGCATCTGCGTTAATATTGTAATCGCTCTTATATATTATAATAGCACATGTGCAATTATTATACTCGAAAATGTACATTTTTCAATTGCTTGGATGGTTGTTAATTATCTTGATCCGCTGAACTTTTGAAAAATCTATAAACGAATCTTCATACTGGTCTAAAAAGTCATAAACTTTTCGATCCATATCCTAGAATCTTTCCCATATTAGACCCTAAATTCTATCCGATTTTTATATTAGGCCCCTAAATGATCCAATTTGTAATTCACCTCACCGGATCCGCAAAGTTGTTCTAACATCCTAATTTTTGTAATTCACATCCTCAAATTAAATATTTTGCCAAGGGAGACGGTACGAAACATAGCCTTTAAAGCCCAACAATATTAATTGACAAAAGAGGCTTCAAGAATGTCTGGCCCAGCCCATCTTCTCCATTTACATACCTGTTCCATTGAGTTGGGAGTTGAGCAAGGCAGCCCAGGCGAACAAATAGAGAACGTAAAGCAGGCCCATCTGCGCAACAATGTTGACAGTGATCAAAGGCCTAATTAGGAGAAAAAAATTGAAGGAAAATAAGCGAAAATAAAACCTCTAAGAAGCTTGCCGATGACAAATAGGAAGAAGCAAAAATGAGCATGCAAAGCTCATACGAGAGCTGCCAGTTATATACAACAACAGTTGTTTGCCTACAGGGAACGATCTCTTTCGCCACCCTGGTTCATGCCGTTGACATGGCGTGGCCCTTGGAAGTTTCCAACAGCTTTTTGTTGAGAGAGAAACTAAAGCTCGTTTCTTGAGCAAAGCAACTGATTCCGATTGAAGAGATGTAGATGACTCGCTCAAAGTTTTCCAGTCATTCACAAATTGTGTTGAGTAACAAACTAGTGTAATCCGAAAGTTATCCGCGAATTCTAGTTTCACAAATCTTTGAGGCGGCATTGGTACCAACATCTACACAAACCTTCCAATTAACACCTTTTTTTGTTTTTTGTTTTTGTTTTATTATTATTATTATTATTATTATTATTATTATTATTATTATTATTATTATTATTATTATTATTATTATTATTATTATTATTATTATTATTATTATTATTATTATATTTTATTTTATTTTAGTTAAAGTAAAAAAAAGAAAACCAAAAGGAATTAAACATGTGATGATGACAAGCGGGCAACAAGCTGCGCCGGTAATCCTTTCTGAATTGCAAAACCCAACCTACGAAACACGTACTCAGCGGACCCTGCTGTCGCCACATTCTTATTCATGAATTTCTGTACCCTCCTGAGGAACTCCGCTACATCAGCTGCAAGGAAACCAAACGTATCGAAAGCGAACAGGATGAAGCTGTGGTAGTTGTCCTTACAAGCTTGATCATGTTTGCCCACCTTTGCCTCTGTTGCTCTATCCGCTGCATGCCCAACCTTGAACTCTCCATTACCAAACCCCACCAACGGAGACACCCCTGTGAGATCAACACAAGCGTGCTCCCCCCTCCCCCCGGCTCCAACTGTAGACAAGAATGTCCGCCGGCCTTAGAGTAGATCTAGCATCTCTAGGAGGAATGAGGAAGTTGACCGGCGCTTCCTTCTTTAACGGGATCCCTGCTCTTTAGAGGATATCATACAAGACATCTCTGACTAAGTCGTGCCTGTACTTGAACCCCGGCTGCTTCTGACATTAGATGACATGCTCTCCAAAGACATCCATCTGCGTTCTACGACAAACTGGGCACACTATACCCTCCATGAACAAAGGAACCAACAACCTGTACTTGAGGATGGGTTCGTACTCCCCCGGAATCATACGCTACCACAATCCCTCAATAGGCGTGGCCAACAAGAAATATTGGACGTGCTTTGCGCGCAGGCACTCAACAATCACAACCTGCCTCTCTGAAAGGCCAAACTCCGTCGATAGATCTCTACAAACGCCACCATAAAATTTTTTATTTTTTGGGTTGGGGTTTGTATGTGGGGGGATTTAACTTCCAATAATTCGACTTCAATCATTTATCATTTTTATGAGTGAAATAGCAATTGCTCCCTGTGTTTTATTCATTTAAGAATCTAATGAAACAACTGAAAATGTACGAGTAGCACTACGTACAAACAGAGGTGACCACATATAAATATAAGGCCCTAGTCACTTCTCGTTTATAGCTAATCAGATAAATTCCCTTACTTGTCACGAGGCAACGAAGTCATCCGTCGTTAAAAAAAATGATAATTAAATTATATTCCGAAATCGTATAGTTATGACGCGAGGCAAGAGAAATTTGATTTCACCAGAGTTCCTCTTACTACGCGTCACAGAGGCAACGAAGTCCTCCATCGATATGTAAGAAAGTGATAAATATAAATATAATCCAGGATTGTACAATTGTGACTCGAGGCGGGAGAATTTTGATTTCACCCGAAGTACCGAGAATTGTTCATCGTTGTAGCTACGCTCACGCTTCTACCTACCAATGGTCCTACAAACACAATTACAAGCTATACAAACCGAAATCCAAACCGGCCCCCAGACGAGCACATTCTCGACCACAAGCATCACAGGCGGAGGCAGCACCCGAATAAAATTCCTCGGCGATAGTAACAACACCATCTCGAACACTACCAAGCCCATTATCAAGCCCAATATCGCCCTCTCACTAATCACAGCATAGAGCCCAAGCCACCACCTCTGCTTCCTATCTCTGAACAAAAGCTCCGGCATCACCCATACCGCCGTCGACCCGCTATGGTGAACGCAACGCAATCTCCCTCTCCCTCCCTCTTCGTCGATCTCGAACGACCCGAACGAGTCGTCGCCTGCGGTGTAGACGCAAACCCCAGAAGCCCCGGTCGACATGGACATAGACCCTCTTTGTCCGAGGAAAAACACTCTCCCGTCGAGTGAATTCCCTGCGTCGGTCCACGTCCATGTGATCGGATCAAGAACCAGGGCTCTGAGTGAGGACACACTGCGATTGTGACGGTGGCATCTGGCGATAATTGTCACGAGTTTCGCGTCGCACTCGGAGGAAAAACACTCTCCCGTCGAGTGAATTCCCTGCGTCGGTCCACGTCCATGTGATCGGATCAAGAACCAGGGCTCTGAGTGAGGACACACTGCGATTGTGACGGTGGCATCTGGCGATAATTGTCACGAGTTTCGCGTCGCACTCGCCCGTTGTGGAATCCGATTGATGTCCATTTGCAGCCGCCGTGTCGGAGACAGTAGAGAGTGTGAGGGTAGAATATCACAGCGGCGAATTCGACGGTGTTCGGATTTGATAATGCTACTAACGGCACTTTGTAGCTGAATGCTTGCTCCAAGGGGTCTTCTTCAATATAGGGGAGTTTTATGTTTTTGAGAGTGAAGGGGTTGAAGAGATGCAGGCTTCGGCCTCGCATTACGAGCCAGCTCCCAGAGGAGCCGAGGCAAGTCTCGGCGAAGAGCTCGGAGAGGGAGAATTTGTATCGGAGGTTGTTGACAGGGCTGAGGAAGAGCGGCGGTGGCTGAAGGAGAGAGGGGGATGGCATAGGAGAGTGGAATTGGGGACAGTGTTGAACGTTGTGGCGACTGGCAAAGCGTAGGGATCGCCATTGGCGACAAACGCCGGCGAACTTGAGGTTTTCGATGGGGCCGAGGCGACGGAGGATCGACTCGAGGATGTCAATGCCGGGACTGGACCAATCTGGCCCTTTTTGGGCTTCTTCTCCTTCGTCGAGTTTGGCCTCTGGTACGGTAATTACCCAACCGTTTGGCGGATTCTCCATGCCTTGGGTCAACTTGACTCGGATCAATTTTTAACGTGGAGCTCCTTTGAAATGATATGAACGAGTGGCTCTTCTAAAAGTTAGTTGGAGTCCTAACCAGAGAATTACACTTGTGATAACTAACCGTGTTTTGACTTCTTCAAGAGTTGAAATCCAACAATCAAATCAAATGTATCCGGATTCATGATATTAAATGCATACTAAATGAATATCAGCTTTTTAGATCATTAAATTTCAGGATTCATGCACAGATCCAAAAAGTAACATTCTTCAGACGCACATTTAACATCATGGACCGTTCTTACTAAATATTTTCTGGAAATCGTATACCGCTGTTCTTTGATTGTGATGTTGGATTTCGTCAAGGTGTGGCTTGCGTCGCAATCGGCGTTATGGGACACGGTGTGGATTATCAAATAAGCTACATGTGTCAAACAAATTCTACCCCTATCTCTATCACTGTCGATCTTCATCCCTAAAATGTGCTTCGCTTCACCCAAATCGTTCATTTCGAACTCTTTTGAAACTTGTATCTTCAACTCGTCTATAGTGGATCTGGAAATAGAAGCAACCAACATGTCATTGACATAAAGTAACAAATAAATGTACGCACCTTCTCGCAACTTGCGATAGTACGCGCAAGAATCAAACTGGCTCCTAATGTACAAATGACCGAGCATAAATCCATCGAATCGCTTATACCACTGTCGCGGAGATTGCTTTAATCTGTATAGCGATTTCTTTAGCCTACAAACCAATTTATCATTCATTGCAGCTCGAGACCCCAATGACTAAGTCATATAGATTTCCTCATCAAGATCACCATGAAGAAATATCGTTTTCATATCCAGTTGATCAAATTCTAAATCATATTGTGCCACCAAAACTAGCAAGATCAGAATTGAAGAGTGCTTCACCACCGAAGAAAAGACCTCATTGTAATTAATGTCTTCTTCCTGTGCATAGCCCTTCGCTACTAACCTAGCTTTGAACCTCCCCGGAGTGCCTTCAATGCCCTCCTTCTTCATATACACTTATTTGCAACCAATAGCCTTCCGCCCCTTTGGAAGCTCAACAAGCTCCCATGTGTCGTTCTTCTGAAAAGATTTCATCTCCTCCCGTATAGCTTCCTGCTACAAATCAGCCTCTGAACTCTGCTCAGCCTCTCTGAATGTAGTAAGAACTATCTCATTGACACTCTCCACCGGAAGTGCATAAGCAATGACTATATTCGTATACCTAGCTGGCAACTGTATGTCTCTCCTAGGTCTCCGAACCGCAATCGAATCCTGAACCTAAGTCGTTGGTCCCTGATTCTGCTCTGTTGAACCTATATCCTCCAAATCATCGCTTTGCTCGCCTACCGTCACCTCAATCGGCACTCTAATGGATACGGTCCCATCTGGACAATGTGAAGCTGGATCAATCTCCACCACCTACGATGTCTCCAATATCGGGGTGCTCTCCACCTGACGAGAGATGAGAAGCTTCATTATTATTATTATTATTATTATTATTATTATTATTATTATTATTATTATTATTATTATTATTATTATTATTATTATTATTATTATTATTATTATTATATTTTATTTTATTTTAGTTAAAGTAAAAAAAAGAAAACCAAAAGGAATTAAACATGTGATGATGACAAGCGGGCAACAAGCTGCGCCGGTAATCCTTTCTGAATTGCAAAACCCAACCTACGAAACACGTACTCAGCGGACCCTGCTGTCGCCACATTCTTATTCATGAATTTCTGTACCCTCCTGAGGAACTCCGCTACATCAGCTGCAAGGAAACCAAACGTATCGAAAGCGAACAGGATGAAGCTGTGGTAGTTGTCCTTACAAGCTTGATCATGTTTGCCCACCTTTGCCTCTGTTGCTCTATCCGCTGCATGCCCAACCTTGAACTCTCCATTACCAAACCCCACCAACGGAGACACCCCTGTGAGATCAACACAAGCGTGCTCCCCCCTCCCCCCGGCTCCAACTGTAGACAAGAATGTCCGCCGGCCTTAGAGTAGATCTAGCATCTCTAGGAGGAATGAGGAAGTTGACCGGCGCTTCCTTCTTTAACGGGATCCCTGCTCTTTAGAGGATATCATACAAGACATCTCTGACTAAGTCGTGCCTGTACTTGAACCCCGGCTGCTTCTGACATTAGATGACATGCTCTCCAAAGACATCCATCTGCGTTCTACGACAAACTGGGCACACTATACCCTCCATGAACAAAGGAACCAACAACCTGTACTTGAGGATGGGTTCGTACTCCCCCGGAATCATACGCTACCACAATCCCTCAATAGGCGTGGCCAACAAGAAATATTGGACGTGCTTTGCGCGCAGGCACTCAACAATCACAACCTGCCTCTCTGAAAGGCCAAACTCCGTCGATAGATCTCTACAAACGCCACCATAAAATTTTTTATTTTTTGGGTTGGGGTTTGTATGTGGGGGGATTTAACTTCCAATAATTCGACTTCAATCATTTATCATTTTTATGAGTGAAATAGCAATTGCTCCCTGTGTTTTATTCATTTAAGAATCTAATGAAACAACTGAAAATGTACGAGTAGCACTACGTACAAACAGAGGTGACCACATATAAATATAAGGCCCTAGTCACTTCTCGTTTATAGCTAATCAGATAAATTCCCTTACTTGTCACGAGGCAACGAAGTCATCCGTCGTTAAAAAAAATGATAATTAAATTATATTCCGAAATCGTATAGTTATGACGCGAGGCAAGAGAAATTTGATTTCACCAGAGTTCCTCTTACTACGCGTCACAGAGGCAACGAAGTCCTCCATCGATATGTAAGAAAGTGATAAATATAAATATAATCCAGGATTGTACAATTGTGACTCGAGGCGGGAGAATTTTGATTTCACCCGAAGTACCGAGAATTGTTCATCGTTGTAGCTACGCTCACGCTTCTACCTACCAATGGTCCTACAAACACAATTACAAGCTATACAAACCGAAATCCAAACCGGCCCCCAGACGAGCACATTCTCGACCACAAGCATCACAGGCGGAGGCAGCACCCGAATAAAATTCCTCGGCGATAGTAACAACACCATCTCGAACACTACCAAGCCCATTATCAAGCCCAATATCGCCCTCTCACTAATCACACCTGGATTATCCTCCCCTGCCCGTTGTGGAATCCGATTGATGTCCATTTGCAGCCGCCGTGTCGGAGACAGTAGAGAGTGTGAGGGTAGAATATCACAGCGGCGAATTCGACGGTGTTCGGATTTGATAATGCTACTAACGGCACTTTGTAGCTGAATGCTTGCTCCAAGGGGTCTTCTTCAATATAGGGGAGTTTTATGTTTTTGAGAGTGAAGGGGTTGAAGAGATGCAGGCTTCGGCCTCGCATTACGAGCCAGCTCCCAGAGGAGCCGAGGCAAGTCTCGGCGAAGAGCTCGGAGAGGGAGAATTTGTATCGGAGGTTGTTGACAGGGCTGAGGAA
>NC_033795.1:5955059-5999862 GCF_001876935.1 Asparagus officinalis | reverse complement strand
AGAGGGAATTGGGGACAGTGTTGAACGTTGTGGCGACTGGCAAAGCGTAGGGATCGCCATTGGCGACAAACGCCGGCGAACTTGAGGTTTTCGATGGGGCCGAGGCGACGGAGGATCGACTCGAGGATGTCAATGCCGGGACTGGACCAATCTGGCCCTTTTTGGGCTTCTTCTCCTTCGTCGAGTTTGGCCTCTGGTACGGTAATTACCCAACCGTTTGGCGGATTCTCCATGCCTTGGGTCAACTTGACTCGGATCAATTTTTAACGTGGAGCTCCTTTGAAATGATATGAACGAGTGGCTCTTCTAAAAGTTAGTTGGAGTCCTAACCAGAGAATTACACTTGTGATAACTAACCGTGTTTTGACTTCTTCAAGAGTTGAAATCCAACAATCAAATCAAATGTATCCGGATTCATGATATTAAATGCATACTAAATGAATATCAGCTTTTTAGATCATTAAATTTCAGGATTCATGCACAGATCCAAAAAGTAACATTCTTCAGACGCACATTTAACATCATGGACCGTTCTTACTAAATATTTTCTGGAAATCGTATACCGCTGTTCTTTGATTGTGATGTTGGATTTCGTCAAGGTGTGGCTTGCGTCGCAATCGGCGTTATGGGACACGGTGTGGATTATCAAATAAGCTACATGTGTCAAACAAATTCTACCCCTATCTCTATCACTGTCGATCTTCATCCCTAAAATGTGCTTCGCTTCACCCAAATCGTTCATTTCGAACTCTTTTGAAACTTGTATCTTCAACTCGTCTATAGTGGATCTGGAAATAGAAGCAACCAACATGTCATTGACATAAAGTAACAAATAAATGTACGCACCTTCTCGCAACTTGCGATAGTACGCGCAAGAATCAAACTGGCTCCTAATGTACAAATGACCGAGCATAAATCCATCGAATCGCTTATACCACTGTCGCGGAGATTGCTTTAATCTGTATAGCGATTTCTTTAGCCTACAAACCAATTTATCATTCATTGCAGCTCGAGACCCCAATGACTAAGTCATATAGATTTCCTCATCAAGATCACCATGAAGAAATATCGTTTTCATATCCAGTTGATCAAATTCTAAATCATATTGTGCCACCAAAACTAGCAAGATCAGAATTGAAGAGTGCTTCACCACCGAAGAAAAGACCTCATTGTAATTAATGTCTTCTTCCTGTGCATAGCCCTTCGCTACTAACCTAGCTTTGAACCTCCCCGGAGTGCCTTCAATGCCCTCCTTCTTCATATACACTTATTTGCAACCAATAGCCTTCCGCCCCTTTGGAAGCTCAACAAGCTCCCATGTGTCGTTCTTCTGAAAAGATTTCATCTCCTCCCGTATAGCTTCCTGCTACAAATCAGCCTCTGAACTCTGCTCAGCCTCTCTGAATGTAGTAAGAACTATCTCATTGACACTCTCCACCGGAAGTGCATAAGCAATGACTATATTCGTATACCTAGCTGGCAACTGTATGTCTCTCCTAGGTCTCCGAACCGCAATCGAATCCTGAACCTAAGTCGTTGGTCCCTGATTCTGCTCTGTTGAACCTATATCCTCCAAATCATCGCTTTGCTCGCCTACCGTCACCTCAATCGGCACTCTAATGGATACGGTCCCATCTGGACAATGTGAAGCTGGATCAATCTCCACCACCTACGATGTCTCCAATATCGGGGTGCTCTCCACCTGACGAGAGATGAGAAGCTTCAAAACCGAAGCATCATCAAAAGTAACGTCTCTACTCAGCACAATCTTCTTATCAACTGGATCCCAAAGCTTGTATCCTTTCACACCACGCTTGAATCCAACAAATATGGTCTTTCTAGCTTGATGTTCTAATTTATCAGTCTTCACATGATAAAATACATGGCATCCAAATACCTTGAGCTGATCATAATCGTGCGACCACATCTCCATAGGGGCTTTCCCTCAATTGCAAATGAATGCAGCCTATTAATGAGGTGACTTGCATATGAATGTGCCTCAGCCTAAAAGATCTTCTCCAAACCACTCTGCGATACCAAACATCAGACCTTCTCTAGTAAAGACCGATTCAATCTCTCTGTCACCCCATTCTGCTACAGCGTATGACTAACTGTGAAGTGTCTCTCTATGCCCTCGTCTCGACATAGCTACTGAAAGGGGTCTGAAGTGTACTCATCGCCACTATCGGATCTCAACGTTTTGATCTTTCTCCCAGTTTGCAGTTCTAATCTCCTCTTCTGCTCCTTAAATATCTCTAGGACTTCACTCTTCTTTGTCATGGTGTACACCCAACATACTTAGAATAATCATCCACAAACGTGACGAACCAATATCGACCACCAAGTGATGCAGTCTTGGTGGGACCCTAAACATTTGTGTGCATGTAGTCCAATATGTCTGTCGTCCTATGTATGGCTATCCCGAACTTCACCTTAGTCTTCTTTCCAAGAACACAGTGCTCACAGAATTCTATTTTTCCACTCTTGGCTCCCTTTAATAGCTCCTGCTTGCACAGTGCCTGTAATGACTTTTCACATGTGTGTCTCAACCTGTAGTGCCAAAGTCTGCTCGTGTCTACCTCTAAAATAGCTGAAGCTACCTGGTCAATATTGGTGGTCCCCTTTAGATAATAAAGATTCCTACTGCGGACTCCCATCATCACTACCAAAGATCCCTTAGTAACTTTTGCTACACCATTCTCAAAAGTCACCTTGAATCCCCTTGCCTCCAAAGCTCTAACGAAAATAAAAATTTCTTCAGCCGAGGAACAAAATACACTTCATTCAACTCACGAATAACTCCATCGTGCATCCGAATCCTGATGGTACCTATCCTACAAATGCCACATGATTGATCATTTCTCATGACCATCACACCTCCATCGAGTTTCTCGAATGATGCAAACCAATCTCGTCGAGGAGTCACATGATAAGTAGTATCGGAATCTAGCATCCAATCCGATGCGTCTGCATGGTTCACTTATGGAGTAATCAAAAGAGAAAAATAGGAATCATCTGAATCATCACCTCTAGCGACGTTCACCACATTGGCCTTCGGGCTATTCTTCTTATTATTATCCTTCTCTTTGAGCTTCGGGCAATCTCTCTTTCAATGTCGTTGTTCTTTGCAGAAAGCACATTGGTTTTTCGCTAATTGGTAGTGGCCTCTAGACTTTGATCGGCCTCTATTGCCACCTCTTGGATATAGGCTCATTCCTTTTGTCGACAAGACCTCTCCTGAAGTGTTAGCTCTGGAAGTCTCTTTGTCCTTCCTCCTCAAATTGTAATTCGGCAACGCATTAGTCACTTCACTATAGGTGATGGAAGACCTACCGTTCAACAAAGTGAGCACATATGTATCATACTCCTCATCGGATAAGGAACCTAACAAAATAATCGCGTTATACTTATCCGTTATCTTCTCATCAACATTTGCCAAGTCAGACAACAACTTTGTGTAGTTGTTCACATGATCCGCAAGTAAGGTACCTCTGGACATCTGGAATCTAAACAATCTTCGTAGTAAGTGCAAACGGTTCTCAACACTCTTTGTAAGGTACTTATTGTTGAGAATCTCCCACATCTTCATCGCAGATGTCACGCCAATCACATCGTTTCAGCTTTTGTTCTAAACAATATCTAATTACCCCACAAGCGTTTCGATTCATCTTATCCCATATCGCCTCATCATACTTCAGTGGCCTCTCATGGACCATGATGGTCTCTTCCAAATTTTGAGCATTCAGTGCATCTTGCATATCACTCATCCACAAACAAAAGTTAATTTTGCTGTCATACTTCACAACACTAATCTTTGTATTCTGAAGTGCAACTTAAACTGTACTCGTCATCGCCTTGCTGCTTTCACCAACTTCTTCTCCCATTGTAAACTAACTCCAATTGTAAATAAAGATTTGAAATTTGATAGAATTAAGAAATTACCCAACTAATCCTAGAGGATTCCAACACGATCTCCTAACCACACGAGGAAAGCGAGATCTTCAAAGGCAACTCCACAACGCTATCTCCACTGAAGCTTAGATTTCCAAGACCCAAGCTTCCAACAATGAATCTTCCTCCAGACAATGCAAAACGCTAGATCTAAAACCTGAGAGCTTAGATACCATTTGCCGCGCGTCATGCGGAAGCGTGCTCGCAAACCAAACGAGTCGGTGAGCGATGAGAGAAGAACCAAAATCAAACACGAGTGCAATCCACCAAATTAACGACCAAAATCACACACAAACACAAAGAGATTTATGTGGTTTGGTAATTGTCTATGTCTGCGGAGATAGGATGGGGAGATTTCACTATATGGAATAGAAACAACGGGTTACAATCTCTCAAACATCTCTCAAAATAACCCAATCAATGATCTCTCACTCCCCCACAATAATCTCCCTCTCAAAGTGCTCAAAAGAACCTAAATTCTCTATTCAAACTCTCTCTCTCTCTCTCTCTCCCCCCCCCCCCCCCCCCCCCCCTCCCTCTCTCTCTCTCTCAACCCTAGAAACATGTGTTTCTATTTATAACAAACCCAATCTAAAAACAGAGTGGGAATCTATAAACGAGTCAGCCACACCCAGGTATGGCACGCACCACACCCCTAACAACATGACAGATTCTGTCATACCTGAGTGTGGCACGCACCACACCTAAACTGATGAATTTTTGAGTTTTTTAACACTTTGAACAATTTGACGTCCTTTTCTACAACTATGATTGTAAAATTTTGACATCATTTCAAATCAATCAACTTTCAAGTCGTAGGAGTACTGCATGTCAATTATATCCTATACATATCTGCACAAGTCATCTCAAACACAACTTGATCACGAACACGTTTGTTATTACTTAAAAAAACATATGGACAATTTCCTAACATGTACTTCATTATTGTGATCCAAACAATTTGTTATGCCTTTTGCGCAGCAAGAGGCTCAAACTCTAGATAAAATTTCCAGCTTATGATAATATTCAGTTTTCTACATAAATATTGAGATTCGATGCAATCCTATATATTAATTATACAGGATGTCTCAAATCACAGCTTACAAATCAAATATATTTTCAAAAATGCACTTGAAATCTTCGAAATTGCTATATTACACATCTAAATATAGTCAACACTTAATTTTATAATTCTCTTCCTAACTAATCGGGAATAAAATTGGAATAATTATAGTTTATTAAAAATGTTTGTTAATTCATTTATAAATTGCTATATTAGGCTTACTAACTTACTTAAATTAACTACTTCTTACCCAATGTTTCAGATAAAAAGATATGAAAAGCTTTTGCCTCCTTCTACTCTTAAAAGTTTAAGGAAAAATTGCTTCAAGGCCCCAAAATTAAATTGCTGATGTGTCCCAGCCCCTTGAACTTTTTTCAATGTGCTTTTTCCCCAAAATTGAAAAATCCATGTGAATCAGCCCTCTTTACAATTTCCAAGACAAAAAATTCCTAAACTACCCTCTTCTTCTTCTCCAGATCATTTCTAGATCTACTCCTCTTCCTACAAACCCATCTTCTCTTTCACCCTCTCTCTAACCTCACTCGAAACCTCCAACACCGCCGCTACCTCCGTCACCCCTGTCTCTACCTCGCCAGAGGGTTCTGCAAGAACGGCAACAAGTGCAGGTTCCTCCACGACCTCAACGAGGACAAGCTCACCGCCGCCATGGCCTCGCCGCCGTCGACGCCGTCAGGTTTCCGTACCCCCTCGGACAGCTTGCTGATGTCCCCGTTGTCGCCCATGAACCAGAGGTAGGTGAACGGGTCAATCGATGATCGACCGGAGTGAGTTTGATGTTGTTTGTTGTCATGTAAGCTTCAGTTGAACTGGGAAGGAGTTTGATGTTGTTCTCTGTGTAGTTTGATTGTTATTGATATTGCAAATTATATGGTAGGATTTTGAGAATGCATTGTGGTCATTGTTGGTTTGATAACATTTTTCTTGCTGATAACACTTTCAGAGAAGATGATGTCTCCAATTATTTTAGGTTACAGGAAATTTTCTTTTTGAACTTGTTGATGGTTTGACAATTATTGTTTGGGGTTAAAACTGATTTGGGTTCGTGTTATTTTCTATAGTATTTATGGGCCAGTTCAAGATGTGAGGATCCCCTAATCTCAACATGTTATGTTGGGGCTTGGATGTATATCAAAATCAAGAAAGAAGTAATAAACTCAGGGTGTGGTATGTATAAATGTTATACAAATTTGTGATGGTGATTTCTTATGTCTGCTGTTGTTTGTTGTTATGTAAGCTCCAGTTGAACTGAGAATGAGTTTGGTGTTGTTCTCTGTGCAGTTAACTATTGTGGTTAGCATGTTAACTCCTGTAGATATCATGTTAACTCTTGTGGATAACATGTTAACTCTTATGGATAACATGTTAACTCTTGTGGATATCATGTTAACTCTTGTGGATAACATGTTAACTTTTATGGATAACATGTTAACTCTTGTGGTTATATGTTAACTCTTGTGGCTAACATGTTAACTATTGTGGATAACATGTTAACTCTTGTGGCAAACATGTTAACTATATGAACTTGAACATGTTAACTCTTGGTGTTGTTCTCTGTGCAGTTAACTGTTGTGGTTAGCATGTTAACTCTTGTGTTTAACATGTTAACTCTTGTGGATAACATGTTAACTCTTGTGGCTAATTTACCAATTAAGGTTAACATGCTAGGTATTATAGTTAACATATTAAATGAGAACTATATTAACATGTATATGACACGAAATAACAGTTAACGGATAATAGATTACAAATAACAATTAACGGATAATGGATTATAGTTAAAAGTTTAATGAATATAATTATCAATTTACCAATTAAAGTTAACTAAAATCACAATTAACTTTAATTGGTAAATTGATCCATTATATATTAACATGTTATTCATAATATTTTACATGTTATCCACAAGAGTTAACATGTTATCCACAAGAGCTATCCACAAGAGTTAACATGTTATCCACAAGAGTTAACATGTCAAACACAAGAGTTAACTCTTGTGGATATCATGTTAACTCTTGTGGATAACATGTTAACTCTTGTGGATAACATGTAAAATATTATGAATAACATGTTAATATATAATGGATCAATTTACCAATTAAAGTTAATTGTGATTTTAGTTAACTTTAATTGGTAAATTGATAATTATATTCAGTAAACTTTTAACTATAATCCATTATCCGTTAATTGTTATTTGTAATCTATTATCCGTTAACTGTTATTTCGTGTCATATACATGTTAATATAGTTCTCATTTAACATGTTAACTATAATACCTAGCATGTTAACCTTAATTGGTAAATTGGTAAATATAACTCTTATGTTCAAGTTCATATATATAGTTAACATGTTTGCCACAAGAGTTAACATGTTATCAATAAGAGTTAACATGTTAGCCATAAGAGTTAACAAATTAGCCACAAGAGTTAACATATTATCCACAAGAGTTAACATGTTAACTATAACAAGAGTTTACATATAACCATAAGAGTTAACATGTTATCCACAAGAGTTGACGTATTATTCATAAAAGTTAACATGTTATCCACAAGAGTTAACATGATATCCACAAGAGTTAACATGCTAACCACAACAGTTAACTGCACAGAGAACAACACCAAGAGTTAACATGTTTGCCACAGAGAACAACACCAAGAGTTAACATGCTAACCACAACAGTTAACTGCACAGAGAACAACACCAAGAGTTAACATGTTCAAGTTCATATAGTTAACATGTTTGCCACAAGAGTTAACATGTTATCCACAATAGTTAACATGTTAGCCACAAGAGTTAACATATAACCACAAGAGTTAACATGTTATCCATAAAAGTTAACATGTTATCCACAAGAGTTAACATGATATCTACAGGAGTTAACATGCTAACCACAATAGTTAACTGCACAGAGAACAACACCAAACTCCTTCTCAGTTCAACTGGAGCTTACATAACAACAAACAACAGCAGACATAAGAAATCACCATCACAAATTTGTATAACATTTATACATACCACACCCTGAGTTTATTACTTCTTTCTTGATTTTGATATACATCCAAGCCCCAACATAACATGTTGAGATTAGGGGATCCTCACATCTTGAACTGGCCCATAAATACTATAGAAAATAACACGAACCCAAATCAGTTTTAACCCCAAACAATAATTGTCAAACCATCAACAAGTTCAAAAAGAAAATTTCCTGTAACCTAAAATAATTGGAGACATCATCTTCTCTGAAAGTGTTATCAGCAAGAAAAATGTTATCAAACCAACAATGACCACAATGCATTCCCAAAATCCCACCATACAATTTGCAATATCAATAACAATCAAACTGCACAGAGAACAACATCAAACTCCTTCCCAGTTCAACTGAAGCTTACATGACAACAAACAACATCAAACTCACTCCGGTCATCATCGATTGACCCGTTCACCTACCTCTGGTTCATGGGCGACAACGAGGACATCAGGAAGCTGCCCGAGGGGGTACGGAAACCTGACGGCGTCGACGGCGGCGAGGCCATGGCGGCGGTGAGCTTGTCCTCGTTGAGGTCGTGGAGGAACCTGCACTTGTTGCCGTTCTTGCAGAACCCTCTGGCGAGGTAGAGACAGGGGTGACGGAGGTAGCGGCGGTGTTAGAGGTTTCGAGTGAGGTTAGAGAGAGGGTGGAAGAGAAGATGGGTTTGTAGGAAGAGGAGTAGATCTAGAAATGATCTGGAGAAGAAGAAGAGGGTAGTTTAAGAATTTTTTGTCTTGGAAATTGTAAAGAGGGCTGATTCACATGGATTTTTCAATTTTGGGGAAAAAGCACATTGAAAAAAGTTCAAGGGGCTGAGACACATCAGCAATTTAATTTTGGGGCCTTGAAGCAATTTTTCCAAAGTTTAATTGTAATTACTTTGAAAAGTGAAATTGAGGGTTGATTGTAACTGTTTGTGTAATAGCAATTATAATTAAAAATAATGGGTATGATATTTAAAAAACCCAAAGAAACAAATTGACCCAAAAAAATTATAAACAACATCTCAAAAATCTAAAAGTACAAGCTTACCCTTGAAATTTACAAAAAATTACAAAAAAGCCCAAAAGTTTAAAAAATACAAAAAATTCACTCTTAAAACATGAAACTGCAAACAACCCTCCTCAAAAATTAAAACTTGCAAATAACCCCTTAAGATTTGAAAATTATAAGAAACTCACTTAAAATTTTAAAATATATAAATAATCCTCTTTAAGACTCGAAAATTACAAACAACCCGTTTTAAGATTAAAAATTTATTAGTGACACTCTAAAAATCCAAACAGTTCCTTGAAAAAAATTTGGAAACTCATAAACAGTTGTTATGTGGTTGTTTGCAATATTTTTTAGGGTGTTGTTTTTAACTTTTTGGATTTTTAGGATATAAAATTCATAGTTTTAAAATTTGGGGGTTAAATGTAAACACGTGATGGGGAGGGGGCCACCACATGAGCGAATGAGAAATCAGCCCCTCGTTTCCGCGTAATTAGCAGGCCAGGCCCACCCGATCTTCACACTATAAATAATGGTGTGGTTTCCTAGGGCAAATTGGTGCAAGGCAGGAGTTGTCTTCGTAGCCGCCAACGAAGAAAAAGCAAAGGCTTAGGCGTGCAGGTAGGGAGAGACGCAGTCGAAAGAAAAGAAAAGAAAAAGTACGGCTGCTGATGAGAAATTAAAGCGGCGGCTTTGGAGCAGTGCGAAAAGAAAAGAAAAAGTACGGCTGCTGATGAGAAATTAAAGCGGCGGCTTTGGAGCAGTGCCAAGGCGGATTTGGAGCAGTGCAAGGAACAGATAGTCTTTTCTTTGTTTTTGGCGACCGTCTTTTGTTTTAAGAGAGATAATTGTTGTGAGGGGTTTAAGAGATTTTGTGAAAGTTTAGATTGAGTGATTGTAAACCCTAGTTGTGTTCTCCCCCTCTAATAGTAGATCTCCCCCCTCCTTGCCCCGTGGACGTAGGCTATTTGCCGAACCACGTAAAAGTTGTGTTCTTGCCGTGATTTGTAATAGCTTGTAGGATCCCTCGACAGGTCAGTCCTAGAACTGATGAGAGGAAGAGCCGATATCTCACTTGGTTGAGATATCCGCTTCAGATTCTTGTTTCCTTGGTGAGACGGGAATTCTTATCGATCTAATCTCTCTTGTTGTGCTGCCGAAGTGCTGCCGAAATTTCCGCTGCGCGCAACATTCACGTCTATGATAAGACAGAACCCTTTAGGGTTTTTTGGTGGAGGAAGATTCTTGTGTGAAGCTTAGTTCTTGGAGTTCTCGGCTTCGGTGGAGATAGCATTAGGAGTTGCCGTTGGAGATTTCGCTTTCCTCGTGTGGATAGGAGATCTATTTGGAATCCGATCTAGGGTTCAGTTGGGTGGTTCCTAATTCTATCAAATTTGTTCTTTCTCTACAATTTGGAGTTAGTTCGCAATGGGAGAAGAAGGTGAAAGCAGCAAATCGATGGCGGGTACAATACAAGTTGGTTTTCAAAACGAAGGCGATACAGAGTCTGAGCATCAATAACACGAAGATTAACGTTCTGAAGTTCGACGACAAGATCAATTTCAAATTGTGGAGGTGTCAAGTGATGGACGCCTTGGATGCACAAAATTTAGAGGAGACTCCTGAGTTGCAAGAGAACCCTGCCGATATGGAAGCTAAGGTTTGGAAGAAGATGAATAGTAGGGCGTGTGGAGTTATTCGGTCATGCTTGACGCCGGATCTTATTTATGACGTGATGAACGAGACTTCGGCGAAGAAGATGTGGGAAACACTCAATGAAAAGTATCTTACTAAGAGCATTGAGAATCAGCTTCACTTGAAGAAGAGGTTTTACCAGTTCAAGATGAAGATGGGAGTTTCCATTAGGGAGCATGCTAACAACTTCACAAAGCTACTTTCAGACATGGCCAATGTGGATATCATGGTTGAGGATGAAGACAAGGCGATGCTACTTTTGTGTTCGTTGCCCGAGGATGATTATGGTACTTTTGTCCTAACTATGATTAATGGAAGAACTACTGTTAGTTACAAGGAGGTGACCTCAGCGTTGGTGAATTATGAGTTGAGGAAAAGTGTTGATGAGTCCTCCGAGAAGGCATCGGGAGATGCATTAGTAGTTCATGGCCGTGGTTCAAACCGAAGCAGGAGGTCGCAGTCTAGAGGTGCACATCGTGGGATTCGTAGGAATCAGTGTGCCTTTTGTAAAGAAGATGGACATTGGAAAGCTGAATGCCCAAAGTTAGATCGAGCCGAGAAGAATAAGGGAAAAGCTGTACAAGCTCCAGAGGTGAATGTTGTCAAGACTAGTGGCAACAATTCAGATTCGGATTCTTCAGGCTATTCGTTGTCTGCACTACCGTCAGTTTGTGTTGCCAACTCTACAGAGTGGATGTTGGATTCGGGTGCTTCATACCACGTTTGCCCTAGGAGGGATTGGTTCTCCAGCTTTCAGAAGTTGGAAAGAGAGGATGTTGTGCTCATGGGTAATGGACATGCATGCTCTATTGGTGGTATTGGTACCGTTCGGATTAAGATGAGTGACGGGATGGTGCGGGAGTTGGAAGAAGTGAGGTTCGTTCCGCAGTTGTCGAAGAACATCATTTCACTAGGAGCTTTGGTGACATCTGGCTATAAAGTGACCTTGGTGGATGCACGTTTGAAGGTCACATTGGGGTCCATGATTGTGATGAAGGGCGTCAGAAGGAGCAATTTGTATTATTTACTTGGAAGCACGACGATTGATAGCGAGATGACGACTTCATCAGATTCGGCTAGACTGTGGCGTTGTTTGATGCTGGGTTATTTGATTGGTAATGCCGTGCATAGGTTATTGAGGAGTGCTTTGACCTGCAGTTTGAAGTCCTGTGAACCCATTGGTATGAGCGAGAAGACCGAGATGGAGTTTGGCACTTCTATCCATCATTCGAGGGGTCTTCTGAGGGGTGTTCATTCAGGCATTCGGGGGCCTTCCAAGGGAGCATTATTGGGAGGTAATACGTATGTGGTTTTCGCAGTTGGGGATTGCTCTAGGTATTGGTGGGTTGCAACCAAGTCCCGTTGGTGTGAAGTCCTAGAAGCCCGCAACAAATGGAGGAAGTGTATTGGCAGAAAGGTGAAGGTACTTCAGTCTGATGTTAGAAGGAGGTACAAGAGGGACCTATACCTGCATTTGTGCCGAGCTCACGGCAATAGGAAACACTTCATTGGTGTGGAAACTTTGAGGCGACGTGATGAGATGGCAGATTTGGGAAGCTGTTCCTTTCTGGAGGAGGATCGGCATTTGATGTCGAGCATTGGCATTGGTGTGCAGGCTACGACATGTTTAGGCCATCTCATGTATAGGTTGCCGACTGCTGCATGTAGAGATTTTAGATCTGGTAGAGCTGCTTTAGATTTTGGATTGCATCGGATGTTTGGCTACCCAGCACTTGGTCACATCGGGGATGTGAGATTTGATCCGATAGCACATTTGGGATTCAGAGGCGTGTTTGATTATCAGGTATTGGCTTCTGATTTTGTTCTGAGCAGGTATGTCACGTTTAACTCTCGGCAGGTGGAGAGTGGTGATCAGATCTTTAGGACATCGCAACGGGTGGAGAGTGATGCTACTCCACGTTGGGTGGAGACTCCAGATCATACTATATCATTTGGGATTCCAGCTGAGGTGACACAGATTGGGGATCATTTGGATTTGGATGTAGATGATGAGTTGGATTCGATTGCAGTTGATGGACTTGATTTGGATACGGCCATTGGTTCACCTCAGATGGAGGTGTTTGATTTGTCTCAATTTGGGGCCATTGAGAGTGCTATCAGTTGCAGATCGTTTGGTAATATTGAAGAAGAGTTACAGACTTTTCTATTTGATTGAGGACCTTTGGAAGCCATTGGGTGAACTACGTTCGACTTGATTCCTTGGGCAAGAGGATATGTAGGCAGTCTTTATGATGCAGCTGATTTGGTGAGCGATATCGACATTTGGGGTGAGTATTCACACTCCCATTTGGGTCTCAGCAAATGAGGCATTTGGTGTAGTCGGTGTAGGCTCAGTTTGATTTGGTGAGTAGACACTATTTGGTTTGGATTGAGTGTTCGCACTCCCGTTTGGGTCTCGACCTGTTGTGGATGGAGTCCGTTGTCATGAGTCCGTTGCCATGACGTACTGGATGCAACAAGCGAGACATTTGTTTTGGTTGGTGTCGGCTCAGTTTTGGGAAAACTTCACCGAGGTGGAGAATTGTAAACACGTGATGGGGAGGGGGCCACCACATGAGCGAATGAGAAATCAGCCCCTCGTTTCCGCGTGATTAGCAGGCCAGGCCCACCCGATCTTCACACTATAAATAATGGTGTGGTTTCCTAGGGCAAATTGGTGCAAGACGGGAGTTATCTTCGTAGCCGCCAACGAAGAAAAAGCAAAGGCTTAGGCGTGCAGGTAGGGAGAGACGCAGTCGAAAGAAAAGAAAAGAAAAAGTACGGCTGCTGATGAGAAATTAAAGCGGCGGCTTTGGAGCAGTGCCAAGGTGGATTTGGAGCAGTGCAAGGAACAGATAGTCTTTTCTTTGTTTTTGGCGACCGTCTTTTGTTTTGAGAGAGATAATTGTTGTGAGGGGTTTAAGAGATTTTGTGAGGGTTTAGATTGAGTGATTGTAAACCCTAGTTGTGTTCTCCCCCTTTAATAGTAGATCTCCCCCCTCCTTGCCCCGTGGACGTAGGCTATTTGCCGAACCACGTAAAAGTTGTGTTCTTGCCGTGATTTGTAATAGCTTGTAGGATCCCTCGACATGTCAGTCCTAGAACTGATGAGAGGAAGAGCCGATATCTCACTTGGTTGAGATATCCGCTTCAGATTCTTGTTTCCTTGGTGAGACGGGAATTCTTATCGATCTAATCTCTCTTGTTGTGCTGCCGAAGTGCTGCCGAAATTTTCGCTGCGCACAACATTAAAGTCCTAAAACTTTTAAAGTTAGTGGGGCTTTCTATCAAAAGTTATTAAGGATATTTTGATTATTCAATTAAGCACAAATGAACTAAGGGTGTTAACTTTAACACCATGTTTGGATGGGTTGAATGAATGCTAAGGGAAAGTAGAGGGAAATTAATTTTGTTTGGGAGTTTGTTTTTTTAAAGAGAACGAAGGAGAAGAGAGGCCGAGAGGGACAAAATTTCCCTCAATTATCCTACATCATATCATATGTAATTTGATCTCCCCCACAACCCAAAATGGAGTGTAACTGGACCATCATAATATGAACCTAACCGTTATGAAATGATTCTCCTTCATTCTCTTTACTCTGAAAAATAATATTCCATTTTTCATATTTTCCCTCCCTTTTCTTTCCCTTCTTCCATTCTATTTTTCCTTTCTTCTTTTCCTTTTCCTCTGTTAGCAAAGCTTGCAAATATAGTGTGAAAGTCTTCTACCAAAAAGTACTCAGAGTCTAGTGAGCATTTTAAATTTTTTGGGAGGTTAGTGCAAAACGTTGAAAATTATTTAGAATTTAATGTAGCTCGCCCTTATATTTATCCGAAGTTGGACTATAGTGCGAAACTTTGAAATCTATTTAGGGCCCGTTTGGATCGCGTATTTTGAAGGGGAAAAGAGGGGGAAAGCTGCCAATTTGTCAGTTTTTTGACAGCTTTCCCCCAAAATCGCCTCTTATAGATTTTGGGAGAAAGCTACTAAAAAGCTGACAAATTGACAGTTTTCCTCTCATTTCTCCTTCGAAATACCCTATCAAAACAACCCCTTAGAATTTAGGGTGGCTTGCCCTTATATTAAGGGTATGTTCGGTTATTTCCTAAAAATCAAGAAATGGAAATGGAAAAAGTGAAAATCTCAAAAAGTACTATTTCTTCCATTTCCATCCCTAAAACTCACCCACAACGTCCAATAAAATATTATTTTCATCCAACAACTCATCCACATCATCTAATAAAATATTATTTTTATCTCATCCAACAACTCATCCACATCATCTAATAAAATATTATTTTTATCTAACCACTCATCCATCACATCTAATAAAATATTATTTTATCTAATAAAATATTATTTTTATCTAACCACTCATCCATCACATCTAATAAAATATTATTTTTATCTAACGACTCATCTATCACATCTAATAAAATATTATTTTCATCCAAATATTACTCAACTCATATCTTCTCATCATTTCAAATCACTCATATCATCCAATAAAATATTATAACAATTCACCTCACCTCATTAACATTTCATTTCTTCATTTTCATCCCAAAAAGTTATGAAAACACTTTTCTTAATCTTTCTTCACATCACCCAATAATACAATGACAACTCATCTCATCTCATTTCATTTCTTATTTTTAAGAATGAACCAAACAAAAGAAAACAACAAACTACAGGAAATAGGTTTCTTATAATTCATTTCCTTATTTTTTTCGCCAACCAAACAACATCAAAACTAGTTTTCTTAAAAAATTACTCACATCATCCAATAATAATATGACAACTCATCTCATCTCATCTCCATTTCTTTGATTTACTTCTTTTTTTAGGGGCTGTTTGGTTCGTTTCCTAAAAACCAAGAAAAGGAAAGAAAAGCATGGAAATCAATAAAATTTGGTTTTCATCATTTTCCACCCTTAGAAATCTCCCACATCAACCAATAATATGGTGACAACTTATCTTATTTTTTATTTTTAAAAATAAACTAAACACAAGAAATGGGTCACATCAATCAACTCATCCAACTCATCTCATCTCATCTACTACCATCTTTAAAAACCACTCACATCATCCAATAATATGGTGACAACTCATCCTATCTCATTAACATTTCATTTCCACAAATTTCCTCCAAAAAAGCTAGGAAATCGATTTCCTTAAGTGTGGGTCACATCATCCAATAAGATAATGACAACTCATCTCATCTCATCTATTTTCTTAGTTTTAAAAATAAACCAAACACAAGAAATGAACCAAAACAAGGAAAATATTTTCCTTATAAGTTTTTTCCTTATTTTTTTAGCCAACCAAACATAAGAAAAGAACATCAAAATAAGTTTTCTTTAAAAATCACTCACATCATCCAATAATATTGTGACAACTCATCTCAACTTATCTTTTTTTTACTTCTAAGAAGTGAACCAAACACAAGAAACATCCAATTATGGGAAATATGTTTCCTTTTCTTTACTTTCCATGTTTTTTTAGCGAACCAAACAGCCCCTTAGCCAACCAAACAATTCAAAAACCTATTTTTTTAGAAATAGGTTTTATTTTTTTGATTTCCTTTTTTTTTTAAGGCAAACGAACAGACCCTAATCCGAAGTCGGATAAATTTACAGATCCTCTCCTTTCTTGAAAAGTGCATCTTGGATTCGTACTAAGAATCCTGTCCAAATCCTTGTTACAGTAACGAAGCGGCTTCCACAATATTTGGTCGGGCCTTTCTTTTTGATACCAGCATTAACTACTGTTAAAGAAACAGTGACATCGAACTCCAAAGTGCGAACCTCAAAAGTTCAAACAGTTGCAATGTGAACATGGGGGCCTCTTTCCTTCTCATTCCTTGGTCCTTAGCTGTCAAACAAAATCTTGGGAACCTAAAACCCCTGTGTTTTCTGCTTCCTCATGCTTCAATCTGTCAGAACCTCGAACCTGTATCAGCTCAAATCAAAATTTGCTTCTTCAGTTGAAGCGTTCAAAGCTTTTTGGGTTCTAATTTTAAGGTACCCTCAAAACTGTTGTGATTTTTCCTGGTTTTAGGCTGAATGTATATGCTTACTTTTGGGTGTGTATGCAATTTTTCTTCCATTTTTGAGCTGCCCATTTGCTCAAAATAGTAGCTTTATGATCCCTTAGTTACATCTTAATCAACTGTTGATTTTTTGGGCTTGCAATGTTCGATCTTTTAGGCATTTATTCAGTGTTCATTTCTAGTTTCTGGCCGTTCTTGTGCAGCAAATCAGGATTCGGGATTAATGAGCAATGCTCTCCCCCGTTCAGAGTTTGTTGGATTTGAACCTGGGTCAGTTTTTAGGGTTCCGTCCTTTATTATGAGCTACTTCTAGCTTTCAGCTTCACTTTGTGCACAAAATTGTGTCTCTGTGGACTTTTTTGGGTTCTTTTTAAAGAAAGATGGATTCTATTTCATGTAAAGCACCCAAAAGCTCCTCAAACATCTCTGAGTTCTTAATTCGCTTCTCCAAGCTCTGCAAGAGGAGATCTTTCGCAGGTTTCGCAGTCGAAAACCCCAAACCCACCAATGATTCGAACACTGAGGGCAGCGAGGACAGCAGGGATCCAAAAATCTACCCTCAACCTTTTGATGACACACTGATTAAAGAAAATCTTGAAGGTTCAGAAGACACTACAATGTCAAAGCTTTTCACAGCGATTTCGGCTCTTAAATCTGCATACGTTCAGCTCCAGCGAGCTCACATCCCTTATGAACCCAGAAAGATTCAGGATGCTGATGAGCTCATTGTGTCTGAGCTTGATTCCATTTCAAGGCTAGAGGAAGTCTTTTATAATGGAGAGCAACGAAGAAAGGCAAAGTCTCTGTTTTCTTTGTGTCAAGAGATTCGAGAGCATGAACAACTGATACTCGAGTTGCAATCAAGAAACCAAGCCAAAGAATCTGATGTCCTTCAGTTGAGACAAGTTGTCGAAGAGTTGGATCAAAACTATGCAGAATTAGAGAAGGAGGTCAAGAAAAAAATGCCACCTAAATATGATATTTCTCTGTTTAATCAAGAATGGACACCAAGTGTTTTCTTTGATGCCTTCAAGTTGACATCAAAAGCAATTCATGACTTCACAAAGCCGCTGATTAGCTTGATGAAAGCTTCTGGTTGGAATCTTGACCAAGCTGCTGATTCCATAGAGAACCAAGCCATCTATACTGAGAGATGTCACAAGAAGTTTGCCTTTGAGGCCTACGTCTCTCGTGTAATGTTCAGTAGAAATCGATCCGAATGGTTTAAGCTAGACCATTTTGATCGAGTCTTGAGGTTTTCAAACCCCTTTGATGCTCTGATAGAAGACCCAGATTCCAATTTTGGGAAATTTTGTCGGTATAAATATGTTCTGTTAGTGAAATCGAAGATGGAGAGCTCGTTATTTGGTAATTTGGACCAAAGGGAATTTGTTCTGAGAGGTGGGCATCCAAGGACGCCATTTTATCAAGCGTTTGTCAGAATGGCGATATGGGTGTGGGCTTTGCAGGTGATGGCTCATTCCTTCATTCCGAAGGCTGACGTCTTTTATGCTAAGAGAGGGAGTAGGTTTGAAGAGGAGTATATGGAGAGTGTCGTGGACTCGGCAACAGATAGAGGAGAGCAAAAGGTGGAGGTGGGTTTTACAGTGATGCCCGGGTTTAAGATTGGGAACAATGTGATTCGATGCAGAGTTTATCCGTGCAAGATGTAAATCCTCAAGCAATTTGCTTTGATCCATTGGAGCTCTGGTAAGGTAAGTTTCGACTATGTGACATTTTAATTTACCTTTCACTGACCTTAATTGTTTCTTAAAATTAAGGAGTAGGAGCTTGAGGTGATACATATGTTTGTGGAGTTGTAAGTTTCTTACTTGATTTATGGCTTAGATTGATATGGATGGAAATTTCAAAACACATGTACATCCTTGTTTCTTCGTTTCCATGGAGACACTTGATTTTAAGCTCAATTGTTTGGTTTGTGAAAGAGAAGTGCATGTAATTCGTGGTCATATTTCCGAACTAATGTCGTAAATGATGTCAACCATGAAAGATGACATGGTTATGTAACTGTATGATTCTCAAATTGTTTTGGCATAGAAAACAGTTGAAACTACATCTATAACTTTTATTTTTATAAATTGGAACTGAAACTGCAATTTTATTTCAAGTGGTTTTGCAAATGGTTTTGCTTTTAGGAATATACCCTTCGAGAAAAATGATACATTGAGGTATGTTACAAAATCACACTATATCTGTAAATATTATGGAAAGAATAACTAGTGATATCGATATTTGTTAGCAGATTTCATCAGGAGAAAAACTTGGAGAAGAAGTTGGTTGATTTGGATTTCTCTAAACATGCAACATGAATATAGCGTCCAAAATTGTCCTTCTGCCTTGGCTCGCCCCTGGTGTCTTTCTTGCAAACTTTGCAGGTTTTGTCGACCCAGCCTTCTTCCACATATTCTCCATCAACTGTCATTTAAACCATAAGAAAACACAGTAATTGCAAAATTTATATTAGTTGTTATCGAAGGAACCTACACTCTTAAAGTGTGATCCGTTAAAAACCGTCATCTATCAAACACGCATAACAATTTGAATATAATTGGACTCTCTTCTTGAAAACTCGTCGAGTTTCTAGTAGAACTATGTCAATTGCTCTTACTTTCCTGATTTATCAGCAATTCTGCATGTTTATTACCATTCTACATGTTAGATGAAATTTCACAACTTTAACGGTTTATCAGCTGAATTTTTTTTTATATTTAGTGTCTACTCTGGGAAACGCATCAACAGTTTATTCTGATGTAATGGCTGGTGATAGCCAAATAGGTAACATGTGCCCCTAAAATGATGCCCTGTAATACAAAGTTAAACTATCCTTGTGGGCTGACAATCTTATGCAACAGAATATAACATGATTTTTATTTATTTATTTATTTTTATTTTTATTTTTTGATAGCAAATATACTATGAATTAAGTTTATGTTTCTGATATAAAAGAAGATATATGTCTTAAATAATACTTTTGTAGCAAAATTTCTCCCTTTCAATTTGTCAATGCAATATGATATAAGAATTTACCTTCAACATAGGACTTGAAGAAATCTTTGTAGGTGCCACCAATCTTTCTCCTAAGTGCTCCATACTTAAAAAACAAACCAAAAAAACATATATCAAACCTGCAATAATCAAAACAAGGCAACAAAGTTAAACTAATAGCATTTAAAATTTTACCTGTTCTCTGGTCATTTGTCCTCCAGAGCTTGTAGCTTCCCTTGCCTCCTCAAGAAGCTCAGCATCCTGGGACGACCTGACCTGAGAGAAGTCGAGGGCCTCCGTTATGCTCCCAAACAAAGACTGCTTGCTCTTGCTTTTGCCATTCTCTTCTTCTTTATTATCTTCGGTCTTGGCTTGAACCCTGCCTAACTTTGTGGTAACTCTGTGGGGCTTGAGAGTTGAAGTATTATGAGTGAAGAAGGCTATGGATGGAGAGCTGAAGTTTTGAGAGGGAGGAGAAAGAGGGAGAGCCCTTAGACCCATTTGTTCTCCTCTTTGAAACTACAGATACAAGGAGCAAATAGAGGGTTACATGTTTGTATAAGAGTGAGTTTGTGTGGCTGATGCATTTTGTTTGGAGCTATTTGTTGAGTGGACAATGGAGATTCTGTGGTCAGAGAAGGGGGATGTGGCATGGTTGGTTGCCTATTGAAACTTGAGGAAAGGGTGAAGTGAAATGGTTGAATCAAGCCCCTTTTTTGTTTCTGAATTTGTGTGGCATTGTATTTATTTCCTTTTATACTATAAATCTTACACCACTTGGTTCTACAAGAAACGAAAGTATGGAGCTGTTGATGACTTATAAATTTTGATAGCAATTCACGAAGGAGGATACAAGCATTTATCAAATCTCCTGTAATCTCGAGAAGATGTATATAGTTTGGTTACTTGGAATTTAGCTGCATAGTCTCAAACATATTTGCAGTTTGGTTGCTTGGAATGGAATTGCAGGCTTGCGGCATTGCATTGTTTTTTTTTTGGGAAAATTGCTTCCAGCCCCCAAAACAACACAGAACGTGCTCTGCCCCCCCAAGACCTTTCCAAGACCTTTTCAACGTTCCTTTTCCCCCCAAACCCGCCCCCGATTTTCTTCCAGCCCCCAAAACGAATCCCCAGGCCACCTTCCGTTTAAACACCGCTCGAAATGCCCAAAATACCCTTCGCAGCATGTGTTCGTCGCCCTCTCACGACGGAAACCCATCGTTTCGACTGTAGGCATTAAATGGTGATATGAATGACTTTTTTGGGGGGGGGGAAATTCCCATTTCCCTCCAAAATTATCATCAGATATTATCACCAGCTATATCCCCCTTCAAGCTAAGTTGTTCCTTCCACTTAATTATCCTCAATAAAAGCCTCTTCGATTCTTCAACCACCCCCTCAATAAAATCCTCTTCGATTCTTCAACTACTCACTGTAATAAAATGACGGATGGATCTCTTCTATGCGTGGTAACGAAGGCAAAAAGCAACAAAGGTGGTGACGGTGTATTCGTCGTTATCAAAGAGAATACAGAAATAATCAGCTTGAAATATCGAGTGGCGGAAAGGCTTAAAATACCAATGCAATCTCTTTCACTGAAGTTCATATGCGAAAGGGAAAAGAAATTCAGCATTTCAATTGACAATGACGACGACTTAAATTTGATGTTCGAGTATCTGTTGTTAAACTTATGGAATGGTAGCTAACATTAGCTCCTTGTTGTAATGCTTAGCTCTCTGTTGTTAGGCTTATGGATTAAGAAGATCACGGGGTCGTATTGTTGATGTTATGGTTTTGTTATGAAAGATCATGGACTGGCTGTCAAGGTTATGTGCTGGTTGTCATGCTTATGGATTGGTTGCTAAGGTTAGCGCCCTATTGTTAAGGTTATGGGTTGGTTGCTAAGGTTAGAGTCCTGTTGTTAAGGTTAGTGCTCTGTTGTCAAGCTTATGTATTGGTTGTTAAGGTTAGATTTCTGTTGTTAAACTTATGGAATGGTAGCTAACATTAGCTCCTTGTTGTAATGCTTAGCTCTCTGTTGTTAGGCTTATGGATTAAGAAGATCACGGGGTCGTATTGTTGATGTTATGGTTTTGTTATGAAAGATCATGGACTGGCTGTCAAGGTTATGTGCTGGTTGTCATGCTTATGGATTGGTTGCTAAGGTTAGCGCCCTATTGTTAAGGTTATGGGTTGGTTGCTAAGGTTAGAGTCCTGTTGTTAAGGTTAGTGCTCTGTTGTCAAGCTTATGTATTGGTTGTTAAGGTTAGATTTCTGTTGTTAAACTTATGGAATGGTAGCTAACATTAGCTCCTTGTTGTAATGCTTAGCTCTCTGTTGTTAGGCTTATGGATTAAGAAGATCACGGGGTCGTATTGTTGATGTTATGGTTTTGTTATGAAAGATCATGGACTGGCTGTCAAGGTTATGTGCTGGTTGTCATGCTTATGGATTGGTTGCTAAGGTTAGCGCCCTATTGTTAAGGTTATGGGTTGGTTGCTAAGGTTAGAGTCCTGTTGTTAAGGTTAGTGCTCTGTTGTCAAGCTTATGTATTGGTTGTTAAGGTTAGATTTCTGTTGTTAAACTTATGGAATGGTAGCTAACATTAGCTCCTTGTTGTAATGCTTAGCTCTCTGTTGTTAGGCTTATGGATTAAGAAGATCACGGGGTCGTATTGTTGATGTTATGGTTTTGTTATGAAAGATCATGGACTGGCTGTCAAGGTTATGTGCTGGTTGTCATGCTTATGGATTGGTTGCTAAGGTTAGCGCCCTATTGTTAAGGTTATGGGTTGGTTGCTAAGGTTAGAGTCCTGTTGTTAAGGTTAGTGCTCTGTTGTCAAGCTTATGTATTGGTTGTTAAGGTTAGATTTCTGTTGTTAAACTTATGGAATGGTAGCTAACATTAGCTCCTTGTTGTAATGCTTAGCTCTCTGTTGTTAGGCTTATGGATTAAGAAGATCACGGGGTCGTATTGTTGATGTTATGGTTTTGTTATGAAAGATCATGGACTGGCTGTCAAGGTTATGTGCTGGTTGTCATGCTTATGGATTGGTTGCTAAGGTTAGCGCCCTATTGTTAAGGTTATGGGTTGGTTGCTAAGGTTAGAGTCCTGTTGTTAAGGTTAGTGCTCTGTTGTCAAGCTTATGTATTGGTTGTTAAGGTTAGATTTCTGTTGTTAAACTTATGGAATGGTAGCTAACATTAGCTCCTTGTTGTAATGCTTAGCTCTCTGTTGTTAGGCTTATGGATTAAGAAGATCACGGGGTCGTATTGTTGATGTTATGGTTTTGTTATGAAAGATCATGGACTGGCTGTCAAGGTTATGTGCTGGTTGTCATGCTTATGGATTGGTTGCTAAGGTTAGCGCCCTATTGTTAAGGTTATGGGTTGGTTGCTAAGGTTAGAGTCCTGTTGTTAAGGTTAGTGCTCTGTTGTCAAGCTTATGTATTGGTTGTTAAGGTTAGATTTCTGTTGTTAAACTTATGGAATGGTAGCTAACATTAGCTCCTTGTTGTAATGCTTAGCTCTCTGTTGTTAGGCTTATGGATTAAGAAGATCACGGGGTCGTATTGTTGATGTTATGGTTTTGTTATGAAAGATCATGGACTGGCTGTCAAGGTTATGTGCTGGTTGTCATGCTTATGGATTGGTTGCTAAGGTTAGCGCCCTATTGTTAAGGTTATGGGTTGGTTGCTAAGGTTAGAGTCCTGTTGTTAAGGTTAGTGCTCTGTTGTCAAGCTTATGTATTGGTTGTTAAGGTTAGATTTCTGTTGTTAAACTTATGGAATGGTAGCTAACATTAGCTCCTTGTTGTAATGCTTAGCTCTCTGTTGTTAGGCTTATGGATTAAGAAGATCACGGGGTCGTATTGTTGATGTTATGGTTTTGTTATGAAAGATCATGGACTGGCTGTCAAGGTTATGTGCTGGTTGTCATGCTTATGGATTGGTTGCTAAGGTTAGCGCCCTATTGTTAAGGTTATGGGTTGGTTGCTAAGGTTAGAGTCCTGTTGTTAAGGTTAGTGCTCTGTTGTCAAGCTTATGTATTGGTTGTTAAGGTTAGATTTCTGTTGTTAAACTTATGGAATGGTAGCTAACATTAGCTCCTTGTTGTAATGCTTAGCTCTCTGTTGTTAGGCTTATGGATTAAGAAGATCACGGGGTCGTATTGTTGATGTTATGGTTTTGTTATGAAAGATCATGGACTGGCTGTCAAGGTTATGTGCTGGTTGTCATGCTTATGGATTGGTTGCTAAGGTTAGCGCCCTATTGTTAAGGTTATGGGTTGGTTGCTAAGGTTAGAGTCCTGTTGTTAAGGTTAGTGCTCTGTTGTCAAGCTTATGTATTGGTTGTTAAGGTTAGATTTCTGTTGTTAAACTTATGGAATGGTAGCTAACATTAGCTCCTTGTTGTAATGCTTAGCTCTCTGTTGTTAGGCTTATGGATTAAGAAGATCACGGGGTCGTATTGTTGATGTTATGGTTTTGTTATGAAAGATCATGGACTGGCTGTCAAGGTTATGTGCTGGTTGTCATGCTTATGGATTGGTTGCTAAGGTTAGCGCCCTATTGTTAAGGTTATGGGTTGGTTGCTAAGGTTAGAGTCCTGTTGTTAAGGTTAGTGCTCTGTTGTCAAGCTTATGTATTGGTTGTTAAGGTTAGATTTCTGTTGTTAAACTTATGGAATGGTAGCTAACATTAGCTCCTTGTTGTAATGCTTAGCTCTCTGTTGTTAGGCTTATGGATTAAGAAGATCACGGGGTCGTATTGTTGATGTTATGGTTTTGTTATGAAAGATCATGGACTGGCTGTCAAGGTTATGTGCTGGTTGTCATGCTTATGGATTGGTTGCTAAGGTTAGCGCCCTATTGTTAAGGTTATGGGTTGGTTGCTAAGGTTAGAGTCCTGTTGTTAAGGTTAGTGCTCTGTTGTCAAGCTTATGTATTGGTTGTTAAGGTTAGATTTCTGTTGTTAAACTTATGGAATGGTAGCTAACATTAGCTCCTTGTTGTAATGCTTAGCTCTCTGTTGTTAGGCTTATGGATTAAGAAGATCACGGGGTCGTATTGTTGATGTTATGGTTTTGTTATGAAAGATCATGGACTGGCTGTCAAGGTTATGTGCTGGTTGTCATGCTTATGGATTGGTTGCTAAGGTTAGCGCCCTATTGTTAAGGTTATGGGTTGGTTGCTAAGGTTAGAGTCCTGTTGTTAAGGTTAGTGCTCTGTTGTCAAGCTTATGTATTGGTTGTTAAGGTTAGATTTCTGTTGTTAAACTTATGGAATGGTAGCTAACATTAGCTCCTTGTTGTAATGCTTAGCTCTCTGTTGTTAGGCTTATGGATTAAGAAGATCACGGGGTCGTATTGTTGATGTTATGGTTTTGTTATGAAAGATCATGGACTGGCTGTCAAGGTTATGTGCTGGTTGTCATGCTTATGGATTGGTTGCTAAGGTTAGCGCCCTATTGTTAAGGTTATGGGTTGGTTGCTAAGGTTAGAGTCCTGTTGTTAAGGTTAGTGCTCTGTTGTCAAGCTTATGTATTGGTTGTTAAGGTTAGATTTCTGTTGTTAAACTTATGGAATGGTAGCTAACATTAGCTCCTTGTTGTAATGCTTAGCTCTCTGTTGTTAGGCTTATGGATTAAGAAGATCACGGGGTCGTATTGTTGATGTTATGGTTTTGTTATGAAAGATCATGGACTGGCTGTCAAGGTTATGTGCTGGTTGTCATGCTTATGGATTGGTTGCTAAGGTTAGCGCCCTATTGTTAAGGTTATGGGTTGGTTGCTAAGGTTAGAGTCCTGTTGTTAAGGTTAGTGCTCTGTTGTCAAGCTTATGTATTGGTTGTTAAGGTTAGATTTCTGTTGTTAAACTTATGGAATGGTAGCTAACATTAGCTCCTTGTTGTAATGCTTAGCTCTCTGTTGTTAGGCTTATGGATTAAGAAGATCACGGGGTCGTATTGTTGATGTTATGGTTTTGTTATGAAAGATCATGGACTGGCTGTCAAGGTTATGTGCTGGTTGTCATGCTTATGGATTGGTTGCTAAGGTTAGCGCCCTATTGTTAAGGTTATGGGTTGGTTGCTAAGGTTAGAGTCCTGTTGTTAAGGTTAGTGCTCTGTTGTCAAGCTTATGTATTGGTTGTTAAGGTTAGATTTCTGTTGTTAAACTTATGGAATGGTAGCTAACATTAGCTCCTTGTTGTAATGCTTAGCTCTCTGTTGTTAGGCTTATGGATTAAGAAGATCACGGGGTCGTATTGTTGATGTTATGGTTTTGTTATGAAAGATCATGGACTGGCTGTCAAGGTTATGTGCTGGTTGTCATGCTTATGGATTGGTTGCTAAGGTTAGCGCCCTATTGTTAAGGTTATGGGTTGGTTGCTAAGGTTAGAGTCCTGTTGTTAAGGTTAGTGCTCTGTTGTCAAGCTTATGTATTGGTTGTTAAGGTTAGATTTCTGTTGTTAAACTTATGGAATGGTAGCTAACATTAGCTCCTTGTTGTAATGCTTAGCTCTCTGTTGTTAGGCTTATGGATTAAGAAGATCACGGGGTCGTATTGTTGATGTTATGGTTTTGTTATGAAAGATCATGGACTGGCTGTCAAGGTTATGTGCTGGTTGTCATGCTTATGGATTGGTTGCTAAGGTTAGCGCCCTATTGTTAAGGTTATGGGTTGGTTGCTAAGGTTAGAGTCCTGTTGTTAAGGTTAGTGCTCTGTTGTCAAGCTTATGTATTGGTTGTTAAGGTTAGATTTCTGTTGTTAAACTTATGGAATGGTAGCTAACATTAGCTCCTTGTTGTAATGCTTAGCTCTCTGTTGTTAGGCTTATGGATTAAGAAGATCACGGGGTCGTATTGTTGATGTTATGGTTTTGTTATGAAAGATCATGGACTGGCTGTCAAGGTTATGTGCTGGTTGTCATGCTTATGGATTGGTTGCTAAGGTTAGCGCCCTATTGTTAAGGTTATGGGTTGGTTGCTAAGGTTAGAGTCCTGTTGTTAAGGTTAGTGCTCTGTTGTCAAGCTTATGTATTGGTTGTTAAGGTTAGATTTCTGTTGTTAAACTTATGGAATGGTAGCTAACATTAGCTCCTTGTTGTAATGCTTAGCTCTCTGTTGTTAGGCTTATGGATTAAGAAGATCACGGGGTCGTATTGTTGATGTTATGGTTTTGTTATGAAAGATCATGGACTGGCTGTCAAGGTTATGTGCTGGTTGTCATGCTTATGGATTGGTTGCTAAGGTTAGCGCCCTATTGTTAAGGTTATGGGTTGGTTGCTAAGGTTAGAGTCCTGTTGTTAAGGTTAGTGCTCTGTTGTCAAGCTTATGTATTGGTTGTTAAGGTTAGATTTCTGTTGTTAAACTTATGGAATGGTAGCTAACATTAGCTCCTTGTTGTAATGCTTAGCTCTCTGTTGTTAGGCTTATGGATTAAGAAGATCACGGGGTCGTATTGTTGATGTTATGGTTTTGTTATGAAAGATCATGGACTGGCTGTCAAGGTTATGTGCTGGTTGTCATGCTTATGGATTGGTTGCTAAGGTTAGCGCCCTATTGTTAAGGTTATGGGTTGGTTGCTAAGGTTAGAGTCCTGTTGTTAAGGTTAGTGCTCTGTTGTCAAGCTTATGTATTGGTTGTTAAGGTTAGATTTCTGTTGTTAAACTTATGGAATGGTAGCTAACATTAGCTCCTTGTTGTAATGCTTAGCTCTCTGTTGTTAGGCTTATGGATTAAGAAGATCACGGGGTCGTATTGTTGATGTTATGGTTTTGTTATGAAAGATCATGGACTGGCTGTCAAGGTTATGTGCTGGTTGTCATGCTTATGGATTGGTTGCTAAGGTTAGCGCCCTATTGTTAAGGTTATGGGTTGGTTGCTAAGGTTAGAGTCCTGTTGTTAAGGTTAGTGCTCTGTTGTCAAGCTTATGTATTGGTTGTTAAGGTTAGATTTCTGTTGTTAAACTTATGGAATGGTAGCTAACATTAGCTCCTTGTTGTAATGCTTAGCTCTCTGTTGTTAGGCTTATGGATTAAGAAGATCACGGGGTCGTCGTATTGTTGATGTTATGGTTTTGTTATTAAAGATCATGGACTGGCTGTCAAGGTTATGTGCTGGTTGTCATGCTTATGGATTGGTTGCTAAGGTTAGCGCCCTATTGTTAAGGTTATGGGTTGGTTGCTAAGGTTAGAGTCCTGTTGTTAAGGTTAGTGCTCTGTTGTCAAGCTTATGTATTGGTTGTTAAGGTTAGATTTCTGTTGTTAAACTTATGGAATGGTAGCTAACATTAGCTCCTTGTTGTAACGCTTAGCTCTCTGGTGATGTTATGGTTTTGTTATTAAAGATCATGGACTGGCTGTCAAGGTTATGTGCTGGTTGTCATGCTTATGGATTGGTTGCTAAGGTTAGCGCCCTATTGTTAAGGTTATGGGTTGGTTGCTAAGGTTAGAGTCCTGTTGTTAAGGTTAGTGCTCTGTTGTCAAGCTTATGTATTGGTTGTTAAGGTTAGATTTCTGTTGTTAAACTTATGGAATGGTAGCTAACATTAGCTCCTTGTTGTAATGCTTAGCTCTCTGTTGTTAGGCTTATGGATTAAGAAGATCACGGGGTCGTATTGTTGATGTTATGGTTTTGTTATGAAAGATCATGGACTGGCTGTCAAGGTTATGTGCTGGTTGTCATGCTTATGGATTGGTTGCTAAGGTTAGCGCCCTATTGTTAAGGTTATGGGTTGGTTGCTAAGGTTGATCTCTAAAGCAGTTAGTGGGTTTCTAGCTGTATTAAATGCTTCCATAGTAGATTATGTTTCCAAGACAGCCAGTATTATCATCTGTCTCCTCGTTATTCCCAGCCACCACGCTTTAATTAACCCTCATCCCTTCCCCTGTATCCATGACAAGACCTTTCGACGAAGCCATCAATCTTCACATCACCGCCATTTTCTCCCCATCCCAGCCCCATTAACAACTACACGACCTTCGTTTCGAAACCAGAAGGATCATGTCTCACGATGATAGCGCGTGTATACATTGCCATGGCTCGGGGCATATCTCCCGGGATTGTCCTCATGGTCTTGTAGCAAACAGGGACCCACGATTTCTCCCCGTTCCAGATAACGTCGCCCGCAACATTCAGGAGCTTAGCTCATTCGCTCTCCTCACTATTGAGGTGGGTCTGCCATCTTTGGACGAGCTCAGAGAGATGCTAGGGTATCGCTTCGACGTCTGGGATTGGACCTATGAGATCAAGCTGGTATCTATAAATAGGTTCATGGTTAAATTCCCCTCTGATGAGCTACTAGATCAAGCCGTCCAGCTCAGTCCTGTAAATCTTGGGTCCTTCGTGGGCAGATTCAGGCTTTGGCGGGAGGACCTCAGGCTAAGAGCATTGCCGTACCCCATGTTTAGGTGGATCCGCCTCTTCAATCTCCCCTACCACCTCTGGGAGTTGGAGTTCCTCCAATCACTGTTCGAGGGCATCGGCCAATGCGTGTACTGCTCCGCTGACGTCACCACGAAGACAAACTTCAGAGACTGCAGGGTGCTGCTAGAGATTAGGGAATATTCGGATATCCCTAAGAGGATTAGGTTTCGTTACACCTCTCCCATGGACCGTCGTCTGATGGAAGGTTTCGTCGTCACTCAGCTTGTGGGTGGAGACCGTGAGCAGCAGGCAAACAATGAGCAAGGTCCCAACGACATGTCCGTTGACCAACCTCAAAGCCAGCAACCGCAGCCTTCCCGCGCCGACCCGGAATTGATTGAAGTGTCTTGGGACGGCAGGCAAATGACGGTGGAGAAAGAGCTCTGGCAACGATTTCTCCGGGCCCAAGGTGTTGGGCCGTCTACCCTTCCTCGCGATAGGGGTTCCTACCACGATCGCGCTTCGAGCAAGGGGAGCGGGGGAGGAGCAGTCGGCCCCTAGGTTGTCTTTTATTGTAAATTACCAAATGTTTTGCTGAACTTGATGATGATACGCTCTATTAACTACCTATTAATATGTTTCTGCTAATATAGTGTGTTGTTAAGCTTTTGTGTTTGTTGATGAGTTTACGGTTTTGTTATTGAACTCATGGATTTGTTGTTAATGTTATCCCTTGGGGATCTAGCATATCGTAAACTATTGGCGGACAAATGCAGAAATCTTTTCGAATTTAGTTTGGTTGCATTTGAAGCACAAGTTAGCAGAATCTTGCGATGTTGTTAAGCTTTGCTGTTTGTTGTTGAGGTTACGGTTTTGTTGTTGAACTCATGGGTTTGCTGTTAATGTTATCCCTTGATATCAACCTTATAATAGTTACTTGTACATTGCTATTAACAACAAAGAATTGTAATATATCATTCACAGATCAACCTTATATTGTTTATATTTACCTTTTAATATTTACATGTATATTGTTAGTAACACCAAAGAAATGTAATATATCATTTACAAAAAATCTACATCTCAACGTCATCATCGTCAAGTTTTCCCACCTCTTTTTTCCTCTTCCTGCCTTCAATCAGTAAGTACGCTGCTAGCTTCGCACGAACCACCCATGTGTTATGCTCTTCGGGCGTGACGTGCAGGACATCTCTACCTTCGGTAATCGCTTGTACGAACTGGTAGACATAGATCCCACAGTCATACCTGCACACAACCACAAGGAAGCATTGAGACCATTGTTGCTTTCAATCAAAACATAACAACAAATTCGTAACCTTAACAACCAGTTTCCAACAATGAATACCAACAAGGGTTCCGGCAAACTTACGATCCCTTTTGCTCCTCGCATGGAACTTTGATTGGGTCGAATACGCTGCGCAATTGGTTCTCATTGAAGCCAGCTTTAATGTAGTTGAAGGCTTTGACGATATTGAGCACAGGGTCCCAATGTCCAGATCTCTCCTTCAAGGAGTCGTAATGCCTGGCAATATCATTTTCGACATCAAACTCCAGAAGATGCCAATGATCGCCCTGGACAATGGGAACTAAGAGGTTAGTACACCCTTCATCGACCAAGCGTTTGATGTAGATATCATGCAGCTCTTGGTAATCTGGTTTCAGCACATGTATCTGGTGCTGCAATAAAGAATTAACCCGATCAGGTTCCTTTTAACATAGATTATGTGCTGATAGTTAGGAGTACGCCACGCCAGACATAAACTTACACTAAACCAAACAGGGACTACGCCGAATTTTATACTGGACGATGCTCTCTGATTTTCACGAACTAAATCAAGCAGCGTATCAACAAGCTATCATAAGTTGGCAACAAGTAATTAATAATAGTATTGTTAAATATGCTAATGAATAAATACCAATCGAAAATCTTACTGAATCATCCAGTCGCCCACCGCGTAATATATTGAGGATCTCAAGCCGGGTAATAGACCCTGCTGATCCCTCGTACACTTTAATAAAACTGCAAACAGGGAAAAAAACAAAAATAATAGTTAGCAACTAACAATTAGCAGCAAGAACAAATCAAAAACTATAACGAAAAACCCTTAACCTAAACAACAAATCAATAACCATAACAAAAAACCCGTAACCATAACAACAAACACGTAACCTTAACATCAAATACGTATCCTTAACAACTACCACATAACCTGCACAACAAATCAATAACTATAACAAAAAAACCCTTAACCTAAACAACAAATCAATAACCATAACAAAAAAACCCGTAACCATAACAACAAACCCGCAAACTAAACAACAAACGTAAATACTTGAGATGTGAGGTAAATACTTACTTGTTACATCTACAAATGCAAAAATGGTTAAGAGCTTTTTGCTCCTCTTCCGTCAGTAGCGCGGCAACGTCTGCTGACACCTTATAGTTATGTACAAATGTGTCCTTGTCGCCCAAAAACTTGATGATGAAGCCATCTGGAAAGGGAATCCCCTCGTTCAGCTTATCTCTGTACATTTCTTCTTCTGAACTCATAGGGGAACTCATGTGTTTTTCCCAGATAGAGTGGGGGTCACTTTGTAGCCGAGCAGGAGCCAACTCTGCATTGTTTTCCTGCACCTGCGCTTCCTCCTCCCCACCCACTTCTATTATAGCCTTGTCCCCTATGTTGTCTTTTTCTTTCTTCTTCTTCCCTTCAGTGTAAGGGGTGACTACCCACTTGGAAGGCTTCACCGATCTTTTGCATCTCTTCCGTTTAGGGGGTGCAGCAGCGGCCATCTTCCCGCGTGCCCCCGTTGCACCCCTCTTTCTCTTATTCAAAACCTTTGAAAACACAATAGGAGCATCTTCGTCATCAGTTGATGTCTCTTCTGCTGGTGGAGGGGCATTCTCTGATTGCTTTATTTCCATCCTAGTGTCCTCCCGCAGAGTGTCTGATTCCAAACAACCCATTCGAAGTATAAATATTAAGAAAACATAGCCCCTTCTATCTAAACTTAACAATTTCATAGTAAACCTAACAACTGATGCCTAAACACATGGTGAAAAAGTTGCTAACCTATACAAGTTTGCGTCTCCCCATCACCTGCAGAAGGGACTTCAACCGCCGGCGTTATTTCCCTTCCAGTGCCCTCGCGTTGAGTGCCTGTTTCTGATAATATTCAGAGTATAAACAATAAAAAGCTTAACAACCAATACGTAGACATAACAACCAATCTCTAACATATAGTACAAAAGCAAGCTAACCTGTACAAGTTAGTAGCTCCTTCGCTGGCGGGGACACCTTCTCTCCCTCGTTTATTTCTGCCTCAAGGGCCTTGTCAACAGCAGATGCCTCTGGTGGAGGTAATTCTCCTGGCGGAGCATCTTCACTCTCCTTGTGGATATCAGAAAACAATGGTTGTGGAGAGGCCCTCCCTGTTGGAGGGGCCTCGCTCTCCTTATTAGCTTCATCAAATAATAATGATTTATTGACATCCCCATCGTACTGTACATCAATGCCACCCACGGTGCCTGGAGTGTCTGATTCAAAAAATAAACACAAATGAGCTTAGGTACTTCATTGTCAAAAAAAACATAGCATCAGTTACATAACCTTAAAACTAACCAAGATACTTAACAATCAATCTCCAACCTTGGCAATAAATCCCTGACCTTAACATTAGATACGTAAAGTTAACAATACATTCTTAACCTTAACAATAAATCCCTAACCTTAACATTAGATCAGTAAAGTTAACAATACATTCTTAACCTTAACAATAAATCCATATACTTATCAATCAATTTTTAACTATAACACGCAAACGTAATTGCAAGCCACATCTAACCTGTACAAGTTTGCGGCTCCATCAATGGGCTGGACACCAATCCTGTAGGGCTCTTATCCTTGTATACAGAGAGGGTTCCGGATCGTGCTTCGCTTAGTTCCTCTCTCAGTCTTCTATTTTGAGCAGACAGCTTAGCCACCTTCACAGAAAGAGCACTTATCTTTACACGGTCTGCAGCAATCATACCCTTGAATTTATTCTCGTTCTCGCGGCGTAATGATTCGTTCATTGCCGCGATGCTCTTCCAGTAGATAACTTGCTGAGGCCAATCCATTTGCTCAACTGCATCATTTGGCTGCTCGGCGTCTTCATCAATATCCTGTGGCATCACATATGCAACGGACAGGTAGAGTACTATTAAAAGGATTAATTAATTCAAAAACAAATAAAATCCACGATTGCTAAGTTCTTACAAGTGCATCAATTGGGATGTCGTCATCTTCTTCTCTCCTCTTCTTCTTGTGAAGAAGGTCTATTGGGCCACGAGCCCTGCCGGCGTCTACTGCAGCCGGACCCTTAATCCTCCTCTTCTCTCTCTCTCTCCTCTTCTCTTTCTCTATCCCCTGCTCCTTCCCCCAAAAACCTCCCTCGATTCTTTGAAGTTGTCCATGTTGCTGTGGAAGCTTTATCGTAGCTTTGCTTGCTTTCGCAACAACAGTGGCCAATCTCAAAGAACCAGCAACGTGCCCAAGTCTCACCCAATTTGTCAGGGGAGGCCTCACCGTACAACCAAGTGCTGGCTTCTTGATGCCGGTGAGTTCATAATACCACAACTGCACATTAGAGATATAAAAACTTAACAAACACCTTCATCCGTAACAATTAATAAAGTAACCCTAACAATAAAAACGTAACCTTAACAACCAAACCGTAATATTAACAACCAAACCGTAACCTTGACAACGAAACTGTAACATTAACAACTAAACCCTAACCTTCACAATCAGTAAAAAACATGATTACTTACACAAACTAGAGGGGTACACCCTTGCAGATATAATGTCGTCTTCCCTGGCTCAGGACCCTTCAGTGCCCTCTCTATCGCGTCAGATGTCTCACTGAATATATAGGTCCCCCAAGCAGTGTTGTTGACCTGTTCGATGCTGTCGACGTACTTGAATAAATGCCTAGGAACGCCGGAAACACTGCTTGGACACCAAATCATGCTCAGCTGATAGAGGATCTGTAGCAGGACAAAGTCCTTCACATCTCGGCGATCAGAAGATAGTACCAGCTTCAAGAGCAGGTCCTCCACATTGCGTCTGGTGGGGCCTCCTTTGGGGGGAGCTATACTGCTGGAACCCCCCGTCTCGGGTTTGTCAAAGAACCTGGACCAAATCCTATTTTTCCTGTCCCGATTGTGGTCAACATGAAGCCCCTCATTGGAGAACCATGTATGCTCCATTACCCACTCAAGGTTGAATGAGCATGGGATCTCTTCTCCATCATTCCTATCGGTGAAGACGAATTTTTTGCTCTTCTTGTCCCACTGACTCAAAATGTGCTCAAAGGTGGGAAGATCGACGCCAGGTGGGCCAAATTGGACGTAGTGTCTGAATACACTATCTTCGTAGGCCGCAAAATGCCTTGGCCCCATACGCGTCACCAAATTCTGCATGAAGTCGTGATAGGCACCGAAGCTGGCGGTGGGCCGCAACGTAATAGCTGGCTTTGCCCTTTTTCTACAAAACAAAAACACAAGACGAGAGCATTTTTGAGTATAATCAGTAAACATAACAGCTATGCTGTAAACTTTGCGGGTAAACCAACAACCTTAACAGCAACCACATAACCTTAACAACAAAAACCTAACCTTAACAACCAAAGCCTAACCTCAACAACTAAACAACAACCTTAACAATAAAGGCAGTAACCAACAACCTTAACAACAACCCCACAACCTTATCAACCAAAACCTAACCTTAACAACCAAAGCCTAACCTCTACAAATAAACAACAACCTCAGCAATAAAAGCATAGACCTTGCATGTTAACAGTAACCTCAACAGCTAACAGACACCGTAATTTTGGACCTTCCCACCAGACTAAGAGCATTATCAATCAAACCGTAACCTTAACAACATAAAACTTGCGGTAAAAATTACCTTTTGGGTGCTGCCACGTGCTTCTCTTCTTCTCCTCTCTGTAGACCAAGGAGCGCTCTAGTGGCATCGTTGGACGCGCCGGTGGTGCCGGTGCTGCCCTCTAGACCTTCGCGTGGGCCTACACTTAAATTTTGAGGCGGGCTTCTGGGATGAGAATGGCTGGGTGCGATGTCCTCTAGAACATCACCAATCGCAGCCCGAGCTTCAGATTCAGCCCGCACTGCAGTTGTATGGGCTCTTTCTGAGATTTCGAACCGCTGGGCGTAATCGCTTTCGCTGTGGTCGGCATTGAGGTTGGCTTTGGGGGTTGAATCGCCGGCCATTTTGATCCCTTTGCTTTGATTCGGTTTGAGTTGGGGTCGGTTGATTTAGGGCTAGGGTTTTGAATTGGGTTTCTGGAGTCGGTTTGCTTGCAGAAGAGAGAGATGACAGGGTACGGACGAGGAGGTAACTCATAACGGGGAATTTTAAACGTGAGGGTATTTTGGGCATTTCGAGCGGGGTTTAAACGGCGTTACGCCTGGGGATTGGTTTTGGGGGCTGGAAGAAAATCGGGGGCGGTTTTGGGGGTAAAAGGAACGTTGAAAAGGTCTTGGGGGGGCAGAGCATGTTTTGGGTTGTTTTGGGGGCTGGAAGCAATTTTCCCTTTTTTTTTTTCCTTCTTTTTTTCTCCCCTCCTCTCCTTCTCAATATAGGGTGCCATTTGGTTCGTTTAGAATTGCAGTTACCATGCAAGAATCAATTGCAAGCAACTACAGTTACATGCAACTATTGTTATATGCAATCGTATTTTAAGATACAATTGCTAATCTTGTTCTATCTTTGAGGAGAGACATTCAATTAGAAATAAAGTATAAATCTCATCCAGAAAGTACTACTATTTTGAGATGAGCACAGAAGAGATTAACAAGAACGCGGCCTCGTTTCCTCTGATACCTATCAAGCTACAAATATACATAAGACCTTCAGCATCCAGCCTTATATGCTACAAGACGTACACCATTCCGACCTCAAGAAGTGACGCCGGAGGCACTCGAAGCGCAACATCCGGACCTCGACAATTTCTCTTAAGAAAATTGTATCCAACCTCGACGGCTAGCTTCTTGATGATCGACGACCCAGGCTTTGTTCGCACGTGGGAATGCCCCAGTATGAACGCTGTACCAGACTCGCACGCATCTTCAAGCTCCCGTAGCTCCTCCCTCACCCTCCCATCCATCATCCACGTGCTCCTATCCTCCTCTACCAAAAACCTCACTTTCTTCGTCCTCCCTATGGGCCCCTCGCTCGACGCTTCCTCTATCTCATTACACGCATGGGTCGAAAATGGCGAAGTCCTTCCAACAACAGTCAACCCACTGTTACCATCGCCAATATCATTTTCCATCGGGTACGATGCCTCAAGCCTTATGAAGTCTGCCAGACTAGCAACAAGCTCAGACTCAAATGAATCAATATCCTGATGTACATCACGATACCCATAACGGACAATGCAGCGATAGGACCGGTGGTCCGGCGGGCCAACACGGCCTACCAGATATCGCTCAGCAGCAGGCACGAAAGGCACAGGGATGTACTTGACGCAGACAAAGACAAGGACCCGATGGAATGCGGGGAGGTTGGTGATGAAATGAGAGAAGTTTGCAGGGACGCCAGAGATGAGATCGGTGTACACAAGACCGATACCGGGGACACGAGCAATGCCCAGGCTTTCACTGAGGGCGAGGAGCCAGTCCAAGGAGACTTTGTTCTGGAGATCAAAGAGGTATTTTTGGATGGTGGTGTAGTGCCATAGGAACATAACAGTCATGAGGAGGAAGGCGAGGAGGATGGAGACCCACGCTCCTTCACGGAATTTAATGAGGGAGGCGGACAGGTAGAGGGACTCGATGGAGCCAAAGAAGAGGAGGAAGGCAAGGGCGAGGAAAGGGGGTTTGTTCCAGCAGAGGACTATTACCAGGGAAGTGAGGCATGTGGTGACCAGCATCACTGATATCACTGCCAAACCTGCAGAAGGATACAAGGGGGAAGCCAAACATGTTAGAAAACTATAGAAGATGTAGTGAAAATTACATGCTAAAAGAGGAATATGTTAAGATCTTTTATCAAGAGGTGATATCAAATTAAACATGTAACAGGTTAATTTTGATATTTAGACGATCAAGAGAAGATAGTTTTATCAAGAGGCGAAGGTATAATACTATATTTTATTTAGTATTAAGCTACAGATTCTTTAAAATCAATGAATTTAACTTCCCAGAGATATTCAAGATGTCTAATGGATGTAAACATAACCTTGTGATATGCATATCAATATCACAAAATTAACGATAGAGTCATAGAGGATGATAGTTTAGACATGCGTAGAATTAAACCAAGGAGTTATTCAGCAGTCACTGTGTGATTTAGTGAGCTTAAACTTGTGTTCCCATATTTTCTTACTTAATCAAGATCCTTAGAAGTCGCAGTGAGCGGGGGGAAAATACAGCAGTTAGCAGGTTGGAATGTATATTTACCTGATGCATTACCCATACTTTTGGTATCTCTGAACCCAATAGCAACTGCTAAGCACAGAATCATGAGCATCCAGTTGATCTCTGGGATATAAATCTGCCCGTGTATCTTATCCGATGTGTGGACAACCTTGACCCTTGGGAAGCAACCGAGAGATTGACTCTGGTTTATGATCGAAAAAGTCCCGCTGATGATAGTTTGGCTTCCAACAACAGCAGCTAGTATGGCAACAATAAGCACAGGCCATCTTATACTCTCTACACATTAACAAAAGTTTCAGATACTGAACCAGAACTGTCGCTCTCAGTAAAACAAAATATACTATATGCAGTAAAGAGAAAAATATTTTAAGATTCGTGAACTTAATATATAAAGGATATTTTTTTAAATTCGCTCCAGTGGAATTTGGACCTCAATCACTCAGATACCATCTTATACTCTTGTTTNCACTATAAACCATCTTTAAAATAGGGTAATCATAGAGAAACCGCCTTTCATTTTCAATTTATACATAAACCACATTTAAAGTTGTTTTTTATTACAATCAACCACCTCCCGGTCAAATTCTTCACTTAAAACCCAAAATTATCCTTAAAAAACTCGCTTTCATTGAAACAAGTGCTCGGAACAATCGCATCTACAGAAGTGAAAAAATATTCATTAGAACATGACTTAATTTTTTGTAGTTTCCTAGTTTCTTCATATGGCGGAATAGAAGGCAAAAAAAGTAATGACTTATTGTTCAATCCTTTACTTCTGTTTGCGGAATTTCCCCATAGTTCAGGGGTGTTTTTGGTATAATTTACAAAGTTCATGGGGTTCTGTGCAAAATCCCCAGAATTCAGGTGGTTCTTCTGGAAATGATTTCATCAATGTAACTATGTAAGGGCCTAAACAAGTGAAGATGTGCGTGTTACCTGGAACTGTGGCATAAAAGCCAATCTGGTAAATAGTCGAGATTCTGTGATGTTGTGAAAGATAAGCAGCTTGACCCATGTAGCCTAAAACCAGCGCAGGATAAACTAACGCTGTGAAAGCAATCTATAAAAAGAAACGAAGAGTATCATTTAGGGGCTCACAGATGAAAATTAATTAGTTAAGCATGAATAGTAAAGAATGCGCACTTGAATTGCACTGTGTGAGAAGTGGCCAAGGTCTGCAAACATGGCCTCTGAACCTGCATATTACATAGTAAACCCACTTACTATCAGCTAAAATGTCATTCATAAATTTTGGATAACAATAATGGACTTTTCTTATTTCAAAGAAGAAAAACAAATAGTCTTACTATTATGTAATGCATCATAGATTTCATCCCCCAGTAAATTATTTGCTACCCCTTATGAAGTTGTACTGATGAAGGCAAAGATTTTGTAGTTGTACTGCTGGAGGCAAATATTTTACTCTTAACGCTCCAGTAATATGTTCTGAGTTCATTTTTGTGTGACAGTCAATCTTACTATTATGTTATGACCTTGTAACATATTATATATTTTGTTCCCTATAAGAAATTTAGAAAAAAAATACTTTAAACAAAAAATTGATAGTTTCTACTTCATGTATCCACGAAATTACCTGTCATGCATAACAGGATTCCTCCCAAGGACATCCAACCACCTTTCTTTGTTTTCTTCAAGAATTTGATCATGTAATACGGGGAAAGTGCTTGATAAACATGTGGGTTCCAGTGTAGAATATTGTATATGCCAAGTGTCGCCATGCAAAACAACCACAAAATGATGATTGGAGCAAACAAGAACCCCACCCGATGAGTGCCATAATGTTGAAGCGCAAATAAGCAAAGTATTAAGAAACAAGTGATTGGAACAACCGCATCTACAGAAGTGAAAAAAAATGTTTGTCAGATGCATAATAATCGAAGCGCAAATAAGCAAAGTATTAAGAAACAAGGGATTGGAACATCCGCATCTACAGATGCAGGAAAAAAAATGTTTGTCAGATACATAATAAGCAAAGCAACTGACAAAAAGACTAGTAATCGTCAGTTTACTTAATAAGCACGTTACACAAACTATCCATAAAAGGGTGCTCTGAGTAATTGGCATTTATACACTAACCAGTATTTTCTAATTGAATGGTTATGCAAATGTGCAGCATTGTGCATACATCAAGATTTCAAGGAATTAATTACTGCGTTGTATGATTTTCAAGAAAATGGATTGATTAATAGATGCACTATTTAGTACTTTTCCAACAATAATTCCCAAAAGGGTTCAGACTTTTGAAGCCAACCAATTATCGGTAGTTTAGTATCAGTCCTTTATCTTCAGGTGAATAATATGATTATTATGTGTGAGTGCAAATTAGTGCTTTAAAGTATGATATTAGAGCACACTTGTTCGGTTCAGGCATAAGTCATGGTAGAATAACAAGTAGGTAGTTGATATCTGCTCGAGGCAGGTTTCTTTAGCTAAAACGCAGCTATCCTTATTTTGGTACTGCCATGTAAAATACATTTACAAACAATAGAAGGAATTGTTTTGAATCATTTCACCAGCATATAAATTAGGTTTTTAGAGATCAATTAATCTAGGGATATGCAGACCTCTTTCCATCCCAAAATTACCATGTCTAATATGGTCATGTGTTAAGCTGTACCTTAGACATATGTGTAAACCCTTATTCATCCCAAACCTACATAAAATGGGTAAAAGGTTTGCCCTTCTGACAAAACTAGTTGATTTACATATCAGTTCCTTATGATGTCCTTTCATATGAATAACAACCTAACACAGTCATACAGTTTGATATACATAACAGAACACAAATAATGAGTAGAATAGAAATCATACATTCATGGTACTCTTTTGACATGGACAGTTCAAGTCCTGAAACCGCAGAGAAAACTGGAAAAAACAGGAGAGAGAAAAAAAAGAGTGAAACATTAGCAGACCTTTAAAAAAATCTACTGCGAGTAAATATGGGATGAAAAAAACAATACCAGATATAGCTGGAGTCAGCACACCATCTCCAACCACCATACAAGTACCTAACATGACCACAAGCAGCAAAGCGGTGTGCAGGTTCTTGTGCTTCTCAAGCATATTTTTGATCCATGACTTATCCTTCGTCTCTAGAGAATTTTCTACCTTATATGTCGAAAGTTCTTCATCAGAGACCTGCTTATTAGGCAGAAGGCTGACATTTGCATGCCTACAGATCAAAGAGTACAGTGCAAAAGTACCACCTGCAGTATCGTTAAGAGTTAAATTCTACAAGCTAATTGGGAGTTCAAAGTCAGATCAGCCCTTAACATTTACCTGACATTTCTAAGAAGCCCTTAACCTAATATTTTAATTCATTAAGCCATTATAGTCATTATTTCCATTCTATGGAAATAATCTATTGAGTCCCCATGATGGTTCTCCGCCAGAAGTACTCCTAATTTACACTCAACAAATAAGTGATTTTGGCTGTCTAAGGCGGAAAAACACCATAAGAACTTAATAGACCGGAAATAGTAACTATAAGAGCTTAATGGTTTCAAATATAGGGTTAAGTCAGATAATGCCAATCCGACTTTGAGCTCGCAAATTGGTCACAAATGGTACTTTCGTATAGGCTGCCATAGTTACCTTGGCCATTATCATCAGCCCTCAGAACTATGAAAACATACTTGAATAGGGGAATAAGTGTAAGACTCCAGAACACAAATGAAAGTACACCGAATATCTCTTCGTTTGTCTCTGAGTGAGTGATATCTTCTGCGAAAGTACTTTTGTAAACATATAAAGGGGAAATGCTCAAGTCACCATACACCACACCGAGGCTCTCATAGGCTAAAAGCAGGATAGTCCTCCATGAATCCTTCTGAAAACAGTTAGTTACCAAGATTTCAGAAATAGAACTTAAGCTATTGCACCAATAATTATATAAGTATGAAAGAGTATGGTTTAATTTGCAAGGTCACTAGTGGCATGACAATACCGTGAAAATAGGATTTAATTTAGAGTTCATTTGTCAATATTGCCACAAAAAGAAGATAGGGTAGATCTAAAGGCTACAAGTTCTTTCATTGGTTCAAATCTCAAAATTAAGATTTCACGTCCAACAATCATCAATAACTTTCTTCTTTCATTCATAGATTCATCAATCCATTCTTGCTAAAGGAGATGTCTAGCCTCTTAATGGTAAAAAAACAACATACAAGGCTTCAGAGATGCAATCCTAAATTTAGGAAATAAACTACTTGCTTAGGTTTGCAAAAAAATTGAAAAATAACTAAAAGATATCTTTTTGCTCTGAAGAGAATATTCATCCTTCTCTAAAATTAATCAAATATTTAGAATCCTAACTGTATCAAGATTTATAATATCCTCAAATGAACTTGTCCTAAACTAAGAAATTTTCATCGAAGAAACTATGTTCTTACAGTTCAAATTTACAGTATCCATGTTCTTTTCAGGGAATTTACAGTTCATATAGCTAAGTAAATCTCTTTTAGTATGTTCCTCATCAAATTCACTTTGAACCAAGCAAAATTCAAATATCTTATTTCTTGAAAATTTTGAGGGGAAAAAAAGAAAAAGAATTAAACTGTAGAAATCTAATGAATATTTTTTCCGCTTTGAATCTTCAAAAAAATCAAATCACGTTTTCATAAAATCAAGTCACGTCATCTGACTTCAGTCAAATTTAAAAAGCATTTCAACTAACATCATGACTAAAAGGTTTTTATAGTTATAGAAATTTTCAATGCAAATGATGAAGCAAAAGAATAAACACTTCTTAACCCCTAAATATTTCAATATACTCGAAACAAAACTGCAGAAAGCACACTTCTCAGTGGAACGTACCTTTGGATATTTTGCACTTCCGAATTCAGGATCCATTATATTTACTTAAACCCTTATCTTCACTATATCTAGCACAAATCTGCATAATAACAGCAAGGAAAATGAACTAACAATGAAGTACGAAAAAAAGGAGCAAGCATCCAACAGCTAAGACCAAAAACTATATAGAAAGTACTTAAGCATATCAATCAATGGACAACATTACACCCACAAGTGATCAAGTAAAGGAAAATAATACCAACCGAAAAAGAAAAGAAAAAAGAAGCAAGCATCAATTTACCTTAAAAAAATCAGCAAAAATGAGTCCACTGCAAACAGAATGCCTTCAATAAACATAAGAGCACACGGAGAAGGAAGGCATTTTCTGCAGGCAGTCCTTTCTCCCTAATATTTTATTAAACAAAGAGACAAGAGTAACTCTCACCACAGAAAACAAACATGGGTTGCTTTTAATAGCGGATATACACATGTGAGGACCTCAAAGCCATCTCCTCACAGTCTCAAAGCGTACAAACTGCCCACATGCTCAAAGGCTCCACCATTGCCTTTATCAAGGAAAAAATCGGAAGCCGGTGAAGTGAAGGGACAACAGGGGATCAAAGAGATGGGGGAGCCGTGAACATGTCTCTCTCTTTCTTGGGGGTACAAGACAAATGTCAATTTGTGATAAGTTGAGGGAATCAAATTAATCAAATGAAGCAAACCCACATGTGATGAGAGGATGTACGCCAAGGGCTGTTTGGTTGTTGTTGGTAAAGTTGTGTATTTATGACACAACTTGGAAAGTTGTTGTCCACCTCATCAATTTTACTTTTATACTTTTCTTTGTTTGTTTTTGATTCCATTGGAATCATAAAACACTTGTTTGGTTTGCAAAATAAAACTTTAATTGTTTGTTTGAAAAGTGTAAAAAGTGATCCCTACTCAAATAATCATATTGGTTGGAATTATTTTTTCCAAACTTCAATGTCAGCTTTCTCCTAAAATCATGTCTTTTTTTTATGAAATCACTTTACAAGCCACATCAGCATATGAAATCATTTTACACTATTTTCACAACTACAAACAAACAATTGAAAGTGATGAAAGCTGACATTGGGACCCACTTTTTTTTCACAACTACAAACAAACAATTGAAAGTGATGAAAGCTGACATTGGGACCCACTTTTTTTACACTTTCCATCATTTTACATGGTAAAAACATACAACCAAACGGGGAAGAATTAAGGTGAACCAAACGGGAAAGCTGACATTGGGACCCACAGAAACTGATCATATAAAAAATTTAATAATGAAAAGACAAAACATTTAGGTGAACCACAACTCTCTATTTTTCAGGCTCAACAGTAAACAGGGAAGAATTAAGGTGTCAACTCACAAGAGATTTCTTAGGGTGCATATCAAAGTTGGGCTAATCCCAATAAGAAAAATATAACTTTTTTTTAATATCCAATGTCAAATTGACATGTTAGGCTGTAATGGGGGTAAAAAAAGGGAAGATAATTCTCCTTCTAGAAACCCCAAGATGAATCTTTTATGAGAACCCCATTCTGAAAATCACACCTTTGGGCGGTAAAAGCGAACCCATATCAAATATCCACTTTCATTAAAAATAACAACCTTATGCAAAATCCAAAATGCTCGAAATAACAGCACATTCGCTTCAATGAGCCCTCACATATACTTTTTATAAGAACCCAATTCCCAAAATCACACCTTTCGCAGTATATGCTGAAATTTTTGAAATTTTGGGAAGGACCCAATTCTCAAAACTAGCATTTTTTTTTCAGCGTAAGAACAAGAACCCACAAAGAAAATTACTGTGTATGCGAAAATGAGCATGTGAAAGCAACAGGGCGAGCAAAGTGCTCACCTCACGTTTTCCAAGCTCAATGGCTGCTTCTTGATTATGAGCCACAAGCTAAAACGCAAACGCAGGCCGTGAGGTTGATTCAGAACAATTGCCAAAAGGGACAAGCGATTGATTTTGCTCGTGAAAACCTGAGCAGTAAGCCATCGCGTACAAATGCAGCGCCCCACCCCCCCCCCCCGCCACCCCAAACTCAGGCGACTGCGCTCAATAATTATAAACAATAATAAGGGTTATTTTGACAAAACCCCTCACATCTTCAATATTTTGTTATTGGTACCCAAATCATTGAGATTGCAATTGGGCCCCCTAACGATATAAGCAATCCAAGCTAGTCCGCCAGTTTACACTAGTAGGAACTGGGGAAAATATTCCTTCAACTTTCAACCTTTTTTTCTCTAAAGGTTGAAATCAGGGACTAATTTTAGAATACTTATATTGTTTGGGAGGCCTAATG